>NW_011484013.1:27103-30880 GCF_000754665.1 Bison bison bison | reverse complement strand
TCGTGTCTGACTCTTTGCCACCCCATGGACTGTAGCCTACCAGGCTCCTCCGTCCATGGGATTTTCCAGGCAATAGTACTGGAGTGGGTTGCCATTTCCTTCTGCAGCTAGTTTAAACAAATATTTAAACTTGCTGATTGACAGCTCTGAAAAGTGAAAGTGTTAGTTGCTCAGTCCACTCCAACTCTGCTAGTCCATGGGCTGTAGCCTGCCAGGTGCCTCCATCCATGGGATTTTTCCAGGCAAGAATACTGGAGTGGATTGCCATTTCCTTCTCCAGGGGATCTTCCTGACCCAGGGATTGAACCTGGGTCTCCTGCCTTGCAGACTGATTCTTTACAGTCTGAGCCACGAGGGACAGCACTGAGTTATATGTAAATCAAAACCTCTGTAACAAAAAAGAGACAAAAGATTATGCTCTCCTCTGAGAAACACAAATAGGGCATACTTAGTCCATTTTAGAAGAGATTACTTCTCTTACATTACATTTACTTCGTTTCATAAGGGATAATTTGTTACCTGGAACTGATTAGCATTTGTAAAAAATTTATTAATTGGCTGCATTGAGTCTTAGTTGTTCTGTGGAATGTGGGATCTTAGTTTCCCAACTAGGGATCCTCTGGTTGGAAGGTGGATTCTTAACCAGTGGACCACCAGCGAAGTCCCTGATTCATATTTTAACTTGTGGTCTTGAGGCTTTAAAATATGAAATGCAAACGGATCGGTAAAACTCAAAAAAATTCTGGGCATTTAAAAAAGAGGGAATGTAATGCAAGGAATTGGTTATACTGTGAAATAAGAGGGGACAATAGAAACAAGAGATAGTGGAACCACACAGAGATTAGCATCAGCAAGAAAGCCATCACCAAACTAGGCTGTGGAGATAGGGTGGTAATGATATTAATTATCCTTAGAGTCAGAATCAGAGTCAGTTCCAGGCTGGAACCATGAAGGAGATGGTGCCTGAGGTGGAGAGGAAGAGAAGAAATAACAGCGACTTCTCTCTTTCTCTTACCCTCTAATGTCCTTCCAGAGCCTGCTGGAAACAGGCTGTAGTGTCTGGCTACCTGAGATAAAGAACAAAGTATGGAGAAGATGTGCAAAGATTCTGAACACATTCAAGTCCCAGCACTGACAGTTTATTCTTTGGGGCACTCAACATCTATTTTCCTCCTACTATGCATTTCTTAAAAAAATTTTTTTCCTAATTTTACTTACCTATTTTTGGTTGCACTGAGTCTTCATTGCTGCATGGGCTTTTCTCTGTTTGTGGCAAGTGGGGGCTACTCAGCATTTTGGTGCACAGGCTACTCATTGCTATGACTTCTCTTGTTTCAGAACACAAGCTCTAGGCATATAGTCAGTAGTTGCAGCATGCGGGCTTAGTAGTTGTGGCTCCTGGGTTCTAGAGCTTGGGCTCAGTAGTATATGAGTATACTACTCATATATGTGTGGTATATGGGCTTTAGTCACTCTGAGACATGTGGAATCTTCAAGGATCCATCAACCTGTGTCCCCTGCATTGGAAGGTTGATTCTTATCCACTGCACCACCACGGCAGTCTCCACCATGTATTTGTTATACAATTGCACAAATTAAAAAAAAAAAAAAAAACAGTGATGCAGTATTTTAATTGAATAATATTAAGGATTTTTGTTCAGTTACTCAGTTGTGTCTGACTCTTTGTGACCCCATGGACTGCAGCACAACAGGCTTCCCTGTCCTTTACTATCTGTTGGAGTTTGCTCAAACTCATGTCCATTGACTTGGTAATGCCATCCAAACATCTCCTCTTCTGTTGCCCCCTTCTCCTGCCTCCAGCACCAGGGTATTTTCTAATGAGTCAGCTCTTTGCATAAGGTGACCAAAATACTGGACCTTCAGCTTTAGCATCAGTCCCTTCAATGAATATTCAAGGTTGATTTCCTTTAGGATGGACTGGTTTGATCTCCTTGCTGCCAAGGGACTCTCGAGAGTCTTCTCCAGTACCACAGTTCAAAAGCATCAGTTCTTCAGCACTCAGCCTTTATGTTCCAACTCTCACATTAGATCCATATCAGATCTAATCCCTGAATCTATTTGTCACTTCCACTGTATAATCATGAAGGATTTGATTTATGTCATACCTGAATGGCCTAGTGGTTTTCCCTACTTTCTTCAATTTAAGTCTGAATTTGGCAATAAGGAGTTCATGATCTGAGCCACAGTCAGCTCCAGTCTTGTTTTTGCTGACTGTATAGAGCTTCTCCATCTTTAGCTGCAAAGAATATAATCAATCTGATTTTGGTATTGACCATCTGGTGATGTCCATATGTAGAGTCATCTGTTGTATTGTTGGAAGATGGTAGAAGACCAGTGTTTTATCTTGGCAAAACTCTGTTAGCCTTTACCCTGCTTCGTTTTGTACTCCAAGGTCAGACTTAACTGTTACTCCAGGTGTCTCTTGACTTCCTACTTTTGCATTCCAGTCCCCTATGATGAAAAGGATATCTTTTTTGTGTGTGTTAGTTCTAGAAGGTCTTGTAGGTCATCATAGAACCATTCAACCTCATCTTCTTCAGCATTAGTGGTTGGGGCATAGACTTGGATTACTGTGCTATTGAATGGTTTGCCTTGGAAACAGAGATCATTCTGTTGTTTTGAGATTGCATCCAAGTACTGCCTTTTGGACTCTTCTGTTGACTATGATGGCTACTCCATTTCTTCTAAGAGATTCTTACCTACTGTAGTAGATACAATGGTCATCTGAATTAAATTTGCCCATTCAAGTCCCTTTTAGTTCACTGATTCCTACAATGTCAATGTTCGCTTTTGCCATCTCCTGTTTGACCACTTCCAATGTACCTTGGTTCATGGACCTAACATTCCAGGTTTCTCTGCAGTGTTCTTCTTTACAGCATAGGACTTTACTTTCACCACCAGACACATCCACAACTGGGCTTCATTTCCGTTTTGACTCAGCCTCTTCATTTGCTCTGGAGTTCCTTCTCCACTCCTCTCCAGTAGCATATTGGACACCTACTGACCTGAAGGGTTCATTTATCAGTGTTATATCTTTTTGCCTTTTCATGAATGGATACAGATGATGTCGATGTCATATACAATGTAATATTACTCAGCCATAAAAAAGAACAAAATGCCATTTTCAGCAACATGGATGGACCTGGATATTGTCAGGAAAAGGAAGGAAAGAAGTCAGAAAAAAAAGGAAAAATACCATATGACATTACTTATATGTGGAATCTTAAGAAAATGGTAGAAATGAAGTTATTTTAAAAAGAGATACACGTGTAGAAAACAAATTTATGATTAGCAACTTAGAAGAAGGGGCAGAAAATTGAGAGATTGACTTATATCCATTATAATATATAGAATAGATAATAAATTTGTATGCAGGTCAGGAAGCAACAGTTAGAATTGGACGTGGAACAACAGACTGGTTCCAAATAGGAAAATGAGTACGTCAAGGCTGTATATTGTCACCCTGCTTATTTAACTTCTATACAGAGTACATTATGAGAAACACTGGGCTGGAAGAAGCACAAGCTGGAATCAAGATTGCCGGGAGAAATATCAATAACCTCAGATATACAGATGACACCACCCTTATGGCAGAAAGTGAAGAGGAACTAAAAAGCCTTTTGATGAAGGTGAAGAGGAGAGTGAAAAACTTGGCTTAAAACTCAACATTCAGAAAGTGAAGATCATGGCATCTGGTCCCATCACTTCATGGGAAATAGATGGGGAAACAGTGGAAACAGTGCAGACTTTATTTTT
>NW_011484013.1:26646-26756 GCF_000754665.1 Bison bison bison | reverse complement strand
TTGGAAAAGACTCTGATGCTGGGAGGGATTGGGGGCAGGAGGAGAAGGGGACGACAGAGGATGAGATGGCTGGATGGCATCACTGACTTGATGGACACAAGTCTGAGTGA
>NW_011484013.1:22770-26106 GCF_000754665.1 Bison bison bison | reverse complement strand
GTTCTTGCCTGGAGAATCCCCGGGACGGGGGAGCCTGGTGGGCTGCCGTCTATGGGGTTGCACAGAGTCAGACACGACTGAAGTGACTTAGCAGCATAGTATAAAACTATGATGTAATCACTAATTTTGCAACAAACTATCAATCTTTCTATTCTTGAATGAGTGGGAATGAAATCATATGCAGGTAGGGAAGAAAAGGGACAGTTTTAGAAAGCAGTCATTAACAGCTATTGTGTGTGCAGTTATAGACAGAAAAAAGGCAATAGTGTGTAACCAAATATGCACATACAAAACAAACAAAAAAACCCAAATCTTAGAGGAAAGAATTTCATGGAGGACTGAATGAAAAGAATAAAATTTGAGAGAAATTCAGTTCAGATGAGGTTGAGAATAGTCATCGTCACCAAAGAGCAGAAGGTTATAAGGACCAGAGCAGTGGTGTTATTGAGGAGCTTGGGGGTTGAAAAACGGAATGTGAAGGATTCCACTTTCTGAAGAGTTGTCACCTAAGGAAGGCAGGCAAACTCAGGCAGATACATAAATCTAGTGGGTGATGAGTCAATGCAATTAGGGCTATAATATAGTTCTTTAAATGGAGAGATGAAATTCATATTTGGGGAGTTCATTTATTTTCCAAACAACAACTTCATGGATTACAAGTGTAAAGTAATGTCATTACATTTTACCAAAGCTTGGATCATGGGGATTGGATTAAGTAGGTTTCAAAGGTTTGACTTCAATAAATGGCATCCAAAATCTAATCAATCAACTTTTCCAAATCTAATCATGTGCACCTACAAGGGCTAATAACTCTATAGCTTGTTAAGAAATGGGCGTGGTCCTCAGATCATATATAAAGCATCCAGCAAAGATCCAAGCTCTTTTTCTCCAGACGTCAGAGCTGTTGTGTTTGGAGTTGGCTGGTCTGTGGATACTTTTGAGTTTCTGCCACAAGAAGGTGAGTACCTAAACTCCATCCTGAATTTAACAGAATTACTTACTGCACAAGATTGGAAAATTTCATTAACAGAACCCAAAGGTGAGTTTGATGAAGGTACAATGATTCTTCTATGTTCAGTTAAGTAAACTGTAATGGTAATTGTGGACACAAAAGATTTTTTAAAATTTCAACAGTAATATCTATATGTGAGCACTGAATCAAGAATTTATTCCATGTGAGATTTGTAGACAAATTACTTATTTTACTCACTCTATGTCAAGTCACTTTCTTACAGATTGGGGGTAAAAATAGAAAACTGGTTAGCATTGTTCAGAAGATTAAAATAGTTATATAACAGGATCTAATCCAATGCCTAGAAATAGTAAGCAACACGTATTAGGTTCTCCTATTATTTTCATATTATCATGATCATTAATGTTATCAGTATAGAAGTGATTATATTCATAATGAATTCTTTGCCAGTTTCTAGCCCATTCTAAACTGAGCTTACTGTATTTCCTCTTTATCAAACTCTGTCCTTATTTGATGGACATTTTAGTCCATGGTGTTAGGTTCTATACTACTGAATATTTTGTGGTCATTGATCAGAAGTCTGTAATGGCCCTCTCAATAATTTCTACCTATAAATATAACTGCACGCATCACTGCTCATATTTTTTCCAAAGGCATCTTAAACCTGATGTTATAGTTGTTCAATTAAGCAAGGGTTTACTTTCTGTCTCTTTTGACCAGAGCTAAATTTTCAGCCTTGGAAAGAAGTAGCCTGTTACATTCAACTTCTCATAGACAGGGAAGATAACAAGAATCGTGTAGTTAAACCAAATACTTAGTCACAATGTGTGATAACTGAAATTATATCTTCATGCCCACTTTCCTTTATCCAAATATTTTCCATTTAAATATTTGTCTTAATTAAATCTTTAATTAAAGATTAGATTGGCTCTTTTTCAAGCAAGCAGGTAGTTTTTCTTAGGTTTGGAAGATGACACCAATATTGAAAATATCTGTTGCAGATATTTTATCTGTAATATTAAGTTATTTAATCATTTTTATTTTCCACTACCTTTTAGGTCATTAGATGTGTTTAGGTCTTAAAAGACATTCCTAAAGACATGAGTATTTATAAAACCCATAGAACTCCTAAAATGTTCAACATGATGTATACATTTCATAGACTTTACAAAGAAGAGCATGAGTTAAATGGGCGAAATTAATCAGAATACCTTCTTGTAAAGATCATACTTGTTACCTTTTTAAAACCATTAGTTTGCAGTCTGGAATTGAAGTTTTCAGAATGGATCCAATCAACCAATAGGGACTCCCAAGAAGTGGCATTTGTCAAAGAAAGAAATATTAGAAACAAAGAGGATATGAAATTGCTTCCATTAACTACAACTCTGGAATTTCTAATGTAGACAGGAAACCTTGTGTACATTCAAACATTTTTCTTTTGTTTTAAAAACCAGCTGATTAATTTTTAGTGATTATTGTTGTAGCTTGAATGTTCACTAGTTCAAAATATGACCAACTCTGATGATCTAAACTGATTCCAGGAAAAATAGTTTTCCTGAACTAGAAATAACATATTTCTTTATTTCTTTTTGTCTTAAAGGAAGGAGTTTTACTGTTTAAGTTGGAAGCAAACACTGAAATGTTTATAGTTTCAGAACTTCAAAATTAAAGCCAGCATTGATTATATTAAGTTTAAATTGTTGGTAAACAATTTTACTTGTCTTTAAAAAAAGCACATGTTATACTTCAAAGCAAAAGAGAACATTAGCATAGAGATGAAGTGTGTGCAGGTTCAGGATCTAGTCAGTGAGTCATGAAGAACCAGAGAGAAAGAGACAGACTGAGAATACATATGTACTTCTACACCAATCAGCTAATAAAAGTAACTCTGGAGTCATCCTAACATTTACCCTCTGATCTAATCTTTAGCTTTTCCATGTAATTTAGGTATGACTGAGATCATGGTTTATTTTATACAAAAAAAGATGTTAGGGGCTCTCTATCTAATTTCAACATTTGTATCAAACCATGATCCCAACCTCTCTGTATTCAACATTTCTAGATTTGTATTGGGGGATAAGTAAATATGGAAATTAATTAGAAGTTCAAGACAAGACTTTGTCCAAAGGATTTATTTTCCCTAATCAGGGCAGAAGAAAGACTTTCTCTCTCTTGTACTCTCTATTTCTCTCTTTCATTTTTAGAAACATGGATTCAGACACACTGGAAGCCTTCCAGAGTGAACTCACCTGCTCCATCTGCATGAACTGCTTCCTGGACCCCGTCACCATAGACTGTGGGCACAGCTTCTGCCGTCCCTGTCTGAGCCTTTGCTGGGAAGAAGGCCAGACTCCAAGGAGGTG
>NW_011484013.1:16895-21061 GCF_000754665.1 Bison bison bison | reverse complement strand
AATAATATTTGAGATTTTCTTTTAAATGTGAACATAATCAATGCTTTGAGTCCACTATCCCCTCAGAAGTTTGTGGCCTTAAGGAAAGAGATGATCAAACTTGAATATCAGAGGATGCATCCTGTGCTCCAGGGGGAGGAGCAACTGCACCTGGAGGCCCTGGAGCAAGAAGCAAATGAGATTTGTCACCAACTCAAGGAGAGTGTGTTCAGAATGTCTCAGTACAGAGAAAGTCTGAAAGAAACATACGGAGAGCTGACTGAGTTGTGCCACAAGCCGGACATGGAGTTGCTCCAGGTGAGAAAGGAGGATATCAGAGAGAGAAACACTCTTCTAGACGAGCTGCTGTGACACTGAAATGTTCCCTGCATATACTGTTACTCTTAGCTAAGGAATGGTGCTCCCTGACCCCCATTATTGTATTTGTCCAATCCCCTATTTTATCATATCGTGGTAATCTTAGGAAGATTTTTGCCCTTTTTCTAGCTAACATAGGGCCAGATATGTTCAGTTTGATCAAGAGTACTATTCAGACAGATGATCCAAAATCAGCAATATTCTGTGACCAGGGGTCAAGTTAACTTCTTGGAATAAATCTCAGTAGATGTTATCCTAAACCTCTGTCACTTGCTGTTATCCCAAACTTAGTGCAGACATTAAGGTTTTGCCCATTTTCTAAGCAAGATTGTCAGAATTGGTCATTAGTTTCAAGGCACTCTAGAGTTCATCTTATATGGTTCCCATTTTTGCTTTAATTGTTATCATAGATGATGAGATCGCTCCTTGGGAGTAGCATGGGCAATGAGTGACATTGGAATCCTAGATGTGGCTGCATCATTAAACACACTCTTCCTGGCCTCCTTCCTTCCTTAATGTGCCCTGAGGAAGCCCATCATGTTTTACTTTAAGCTCTGTTATTAAGATGGCTTCTGATTATTCCTTAGAAGAGAATTAGAAAAACAATACGTTATTGAACAATCAGGAATAGTACAGAAGATGTGAAAGGACAGAACTCTCATGATTAACATCATCTTTTTTTTTTTTTTTTTCATTGCAGGCCTTGGGAAATGTATTAGAGATGTGAGTATAAATTAATGATTTTTAATTCTGATCAACTTTCTCTGTTTGATTAAGTGGGTTACACATTTCTTTCTTGGTACCATTGGAAATTGCTTTCAGCTCCTCCTGAATATCTAAATTCCAGAATGCAAAGTCTCTTATTGAAAATGCATAGTATTTGCAGATATCTTATAAGCATGCTCCCATACACTTTAAGCCATTTGTAGACTACTTATGTGTGTGTGTTTGTGTGTGCTAAGTTGCTTCAGTCCTGTCCGACTCTTTGTGACCCTATGGACCGAAGCCTGCCAGGCTCCTCTGTCCATGGGATTCTCCAGGCAACACCTAATAGATAAATGCAATTTAAATGATATGTAAATAGTTCATTGTTATTTTGCATTTTCAAATTTTACCTTTTGGAACTTTCTTAAAGTTTTTTCTAAGCATTTTCCATTCAGAACCAGAGTGGAGGAATGGTTGGAGTGATAGATTGAGAATATGGAATTGACATATATATACACTAAGCCGTGTCTGGCTCTTTGTGACCCCATGGATTGAAACCCTCCAGGCTCCATGGAATTTTCCAGGAAAGAATACTGGAGTAAGTTGGCATGCCCTACTCCAGAGGATCTTCTTGACCCAGGGACCAAACCCGTGTTTCATGTCTCCTGCATTGGCAGGCGGGTTCTTTACCATTAGCACCATCTGGGAAGCTCACAATAAACTTTAGTGAAGGGAGTTTTCTAAGCTATCAAAAAGGAAACACCTACCATAGTGAGTTGGAAGAAGAGTAAGAGAGTAAAGAGGGAGATTCCCTAAGAATGGAAAAAAGGGCTATGATTTTGTTCCTAGGAGTAGCAGTTCCTAGGAGTCACTCTCAGCCTGTTTCATCACAGCAAGCCCTCTTGTATGCAGGACCTCAGAGGGAGGGCTTCCTCGTGTTCTCTGGGATACTAGGCTTCCAGGACCAGGGAAGCCAGGCTTGAATTGGATTCCCTTGCTGGGCTGACAAGAGCAAAGCTGTCTCACTCAGTGAACTCTTCCTTGTGTTAATAGAATGTATCCTTGAAGACTACTTGCTATCTCAAGTCTCAAAGGAATTTCCTGAATTTTCTGGTCTCTGTAAACTGCCCAGGATCTTTGCATTACCTGAGATGGAATAGAGGGAGTGAATGAAGTTCAATGAGTTGAAAACTGAAATCATGTCTTGGAAGAATGGGGAAGTTGCAATTTGATATAACTTACATTTAGAAAAGAATACAGTAACATTTTTATATTCCCAAGTGTGTAGAATATAATACATATGCAATTAACCAAAAAATAAGAGAATTCTGACAACATATACTGGAATAAAATTGTATTTTTTTAAAATATTCATATGATTAGCCTTTGGCCTTGACATATATCGATGTCATTTGTTACAGGACTGACTTGGTAGAGATGCAGAAACCTCAGTCAGTGAACCCAGAGCTCACTTGCTGGCCTGTCACTGGAATCCTAGACACGCTAAACAACTTCAGAGGTAAGAGTCATCCCTGTGGTGATCAGGACTGTGTTTCATGAGAGCTTCCTAGGAAGGAACTTTCTTCTGTTATTTTACTTTTTCTGACATCAAGTTAGTACATAACTTTACAAAGTTGCTACATATTTTCTGCCTATATTAATACGATCGCAGTTGAGCTTTGCAACCTACAGTTTACTGACGATTTAAAGCCAGACATATATTTATGTCATAGACAGAGCAGGAAAAGAACAACCAGGCTGCTCAAGTGATTACAAAAAAAAAATAGAATTTAGTTTTGTGAAGATCAATCAATCAAAATATCAATCAATATTTTGTTTACTCAGTTATTTCACTCTTGGAAGTTAAATATGTCCTTGCTGGGTTCTAATATGCTCTATATTATAACTGCCTTTATAAAAAACTGCATTGTAAAAGAATATTTGTTATCAGAAAAAATCGACAAGAAAGACTAAAATGGCTTAAGTAGAATAATTGTATTGCTATTGGATCAATCTCAAAACAACTGAAGGATATGTGAACATGTTTAGCCAGAACATACTTTTATTTATTTATTTTTAATTTTTTAAAAATATTTTATTTTATTTGCTATTTATAAAATAATATTTTTATTTATTTGTTTTTACTTTACTATATTGTTTTGGATTTGCCATTCTTCGACATGAGTCTGCCATGGGTGTACAAGTGTTCCCCATCCTGAATCCCCTTCCCACCTCTTTCCCCATACCATCCCTATGGCTCATCCCAGTGGACCAGCCCTGAGCATCCTATATCATGGATCAAACCTGGACTGGCGATTCATTTCACATATGATAATATACATGTTTCAATGCCATTCTCCCAAATCATCCCACCCTCACCCTCTCCCAGAGTCCAAAAGACTGTTCTATATATCTGTGTCTCTTTTGCTGTCTCGCATACAAGGTTATCGTTACCATCTTTCTAAATTCCATATATATGTGTTAGTATACTGTATTGGTGTTTTTCTTTCTGGCTGACTTCACTCTGTATAATAGGCTCCAGTTTCATCCACCTCATTAGAACTGATTCAAATGTATTCTTTTTAATGGCTGAGTAATACTCCATTGTGTATATGTACCACAGCTTTCTTATCCATTCATCTGCTGATGGACATCTAGGTTGCTTCTGTGCCCTGGCTATTATAAACCGTGCTGCAATGAATATTGGGGTACACGTGTCTCTTTCCCTTCTGGTTTCCTCAGTGTGTATGCCCAGCAGTGGGATTGCTGGATCATAAGGCATTTCTATTTCCAGTTTTTTAAGGAATCTCCACACTGTTCTCCATAGTGGCTGTACTAGTTTGCATTCTCATCAACAGTGTAAGAGGGTTCCCTTTTCTCCACATCCTCTCCAGCATTTATTACTTGTAGACTTTTGGATCGCAGCCATTCTGACTGGTGTGAAATGGTACCTTATAGTGGTTTTGATTTGCATTTCTCTGATAATGAGTGATGTTGAGCATCTTTTCATGTGTTTGTTAGCCATCTGTTTGTCTTCTTTGGAGAAATGTCTATTTAGTTCTTTGGCCCATTTTTTTGATTGGGTCGTTTATTTTTCTGGAATT
>NW_011484013.1:12192-16795 GCF_000754665.1 Bison bison bison | reverse complement strand
TTTGAGATTAGTTGTTTGTCAGCTGCTTCATTTGCTATTATTTTCTCCCATTCTGAAGGCTGTCTTTTCACTTTGCTTATAGTTTTCTTTGTTGTGCAGAAGCTTTTAATTTTAATTAGGCCCCTTTGTTTATTTTTGCTTTTATTTCCAATATTCTGGGAGGTGGGTCATAGAGGATCCTGCTGTGATTTATATCAGAGAGTGTTTTGCCTATGTTCTCCTCTAAGAGTTTTACAGTTTCTTGTCTTACGTTTAGATCTTTAATCCATTTTGAGTTTATTTTTGTGTATGGTGTTAGAAAGTGTTCTAGTTTCATTCTTTTACAAGTGGTTGACCAGTTTTACCAGCACCACTTGTTAAAGAAATTGTCTTTTCTCCATTGTATGTTCTTGCTTCCTTTGTGAAAGATAAGGTGTCCATAGGTGCATGGGTTTATCTCTGGGCTTTCTATTTTGTTCCATTGATCTATATTTCTGTCTTTGTGCCAGTACCATACTATCTTGATGACTGTGGCTTTGTAGTAGAACCTGAAGTCAGGTAGGTTGATTCCTCCAGTTCCATTCTTCTTTCCCAAGATTGCTTTGGCTATTCGAGGGTTTTTTGTATTTCCATACAAATTGTGAAATTATTTGTTCTAGCTCTGTGAAAAATACTGTTGGTAGCTTGATAGGGATTGCATTGAATCTATAGATTGCTTTGGGTAGTATACTCATTTTCACTATACTGATTCTTCCGATCCATGAACACAGTATATTTCTCCATCTATTTGTGTCCTCTTTGATTTTTTTCACCAGTGTTTTATAGTTTTCTATATATAGGTCTTTAGTTTCTTTAGGTAGATATATTCCTAAGTATTTTATTCTTTTCATTGCAATGGTGAATGGAATTGTTTCCTTAATTTCTCTTTCTATTTTCTCATTATTAGTGTATAGCAATGCAAGGGATTTCTGTGTGTTGAGTTTATATCCTGCAACTTTACTCTATTCATTGATTAGTTCTAGTAATTTTCTGGTGGAGTCTTTAGGGTTTTCTATGTAGAGGATCATGTCATCTGCAAACAGTGAGAGTTTTACTTCTTCTTTTCCAATTTGGATTCCTTTTATTTCTTTTTCTGCTCTGATTGCTGTGGCCAAAACTTCCAAAACTATGTTGAATAGTAGTGGTGAGAGTGGGCACCCTTGTCTTGTTCCTGACTTTAGGGGAAATGCTTTCAGTTTTTCACCATTGAGGATAATGTTTGCTGTGGGGTTGTCATATATAGCTTTAATTATGTTGAGGTGTGTTCCTTCTATTCCTGCTTGCTGGAGGGTTTTTATCATAAATGGATGTTGAATTTTGTCAAAGGCTTTCTCTGCATCTATTGAGATAATCATATGGCTTTTATGTTTCAATTTGTTAATGTGGTGTATTACATTGATTGATTTGTGGATATTGAAGAATCCTTGCATCCCTGGGATAAAGCAAACTTGGTCATGATGTATGATCTTTTAAATGTGTTGTTGGATTCTGATTGCTAGAATTTTGTTAAGGATTTTTGCATCAATGTTCATCAGTGATATTGTCCTGTAGTTTCCTTTTTTTGTGGCCTTTTTCAGGTTTTGGTATTAGGGTGATGGTGGCCTCATAGAATGAGTTCAGAACATACTTTTAGAAGCTCCCAAATTATTCCTTTATGCCTTTTCATAAAATTTTGGACCTTTGAAAATAATTGGTACAGAATATACCCCAATAAATGTCCATATGATAGTAACATGTCATCCACATGTTTCATGGTATTAAAGACAAAGGAGGCCTGGTGTGCTGTGATTCATGGGGTGGCAAAGAGTCAGACACGACTGAGCAACTGAACTGAACTGAAAGACAAAGGAAATAAACAATTTCTAACAAAAGAAAAAAGAATGTTTAGGTTAGTTCTGCAGCAAAGTATAAAGAGACTGACATTAAATCAGATTTCACATATTTCTTCACATATCTGTGTTTTTTTCCTTTTGCTAGTTGATTTGAGGTGTTTCTATATGCTGTTGCTGCTGCTACTGCTGCTAAGTCGCTTCAGTCATGTCCGACTCTGCGACCCCATAGACGGCAGCCTACCAGGCTCCCCTATCCCTGGGATTCTCTAGGCAAGAACACTGGAGTGGGTTGCCATTTCCTTCTCCAAGGCATGAAAGTGAAAAGTGAAAGTGAAGTCGCTATATGCTGTAGATACTAATAATAATTATTCTTCACAGAAAACCAGTCTGAACTTCATCTGCTCTTTGTTTTTTGTTTCCTTGGAGGAAGGAAAATGAAAGAATTTATTGAGTTGAGAGATTCTATCTCTCATGACATGGGAATCCCAGTTGCTGACCTGATTTTTGTTCTCTCTGCAGTGGATAACGTTCTGCATCAGAAAATGAGCTTTCATAATGTGAGCCTTTCTGAGGATAATACAAGTCTGATATTTGGAGATGACGACCATGGCGTGTCCAGAAAGCTCCAGGGTGGGGAGAGTTTCGTGGCCTGGGGAGCTCGGGCCTTCACCTCCCGCAGGCAATACTGGGAGGCAGATGTGACACAGTCCTTCAACTGGATTCTGGGAGTCTGTAAAAACATCTTGACAAGTGATACCAGTATCAGCATTGATTCTGAAGAAGCATTTCTTCTCTTTTCTATGAGTGTGAATGATCATTATAGTCTCTTCACCAACACTCGACCCTCAGTTCAGTATGTAAAAAGGCCTCTGGGTAGGATTGGCGTGTTTCTGGATTATGACAATGTAGCTGTGAGCTTCTATGATGTTTTCAGGAGTTCCCTCATATATAGTTTCCTTCCTTCCTCCATCTCCTCCCCTCTGAAGCCTTTCCTTTGCCTTAGGTCTCCATGATTTGCCCACTTCTGGGACCATTTATTGAAACAACTTCTCTGGGAATATTGCTGCCCTTAACCTCGTGTGAGGCCACAGGATACCTGACTGTCCAAGCACATTGTTACTTAATGTAACATAATGATTGTATGTTTAAAAAATGGCATAACCATGCTCTATGCATTAATTTGCTAATTAAATTTTCTTTTAATAAAAGTTTTTTATGGAATATTTAATAGAATATAATCCATTGCCTTTCTTCCTTTTTAAGTAACAATTCTATTAAACTAAAAATTATATACCATAAAGATCACTGCATTTAAACCACATGATTCAATGTCTTCTAGAAATATATAAAAATGTGTGAAACCAGAAATATCTAATTCCAGAACATATCAATCACCCCCCAAATTTCCAATGCCCATTAATGTTTATAAACTCTCTAAGCATATACCATCTCATCATAACATTGAGCAAACTTTCCTCAAATTAGTAGATAATTTTAGTACTTGATGGAAATTTCCAAGAAGAAAGAGACGGTATTTATCTTTTGTGGTGGTTTAGTCTCTATGTCATGTCTGACTCTTTTGTGACTCCACAGACTGTAGCCCACCAGGCTCCTCTGTCCATGGGATTCTCCAGGCAGGAATACTGGAGTGGGTTGACATTTCCTTCTCCAGGGGATCTTCCCAATCCAGGATTCGAACCTGGGTCTCCTGCATGCCAGGCAGATTCTTTACCAGCTGAGCTATTAGGGAAGCTCCAAAATACTTTACTTATTTGTTTGCCTGCACTAGGTCTTAGCTGTGGCATGTGGCTCCAGAGCAGGTGAGGTCAGTAGCTGCAGCACGCAGGTTTAGTTGCTCCAGGGCAAGTGGGATCCTAGTTCCCTGACCAAGCATTGAACCCGCCTTCGCCTGCATTGCAGGGCAGATTCTTATCTACTGATCCACAAGAGATGTCCTAAAAGAGAATTATACAGTAGATATTTTAAACCTCAAAATAATTGAATTTGTTGTGAATCTGTAAATCAATTTCCTCTCTTTTGTTGACATCATCCCTAGCATTTTATGTCTATTATGTTATATATTTATCTTTTGTTTTCACTATCCAATGCAGTATATAGAATACAAGTATTAGGTGGATCAATGAAAAATGCCTGAATAAAGACTTCATATAAACAAGTATTATTCCATCATTGATAAGATTTTCTAAAATGTAGCTAAAGTAATAGACTAAGCTCAACATTTCACATTTAGTAAGAGAAACAAATGGGCTACACTGAGTAACAAAGTAATTAGAAGAGACCATTTGAGCACAGGTTAGAAAATGCTGTTCAGTGGTGTAATCCTATCTTCTTTTGTGATGATATGGTGAAAAGAGTGCCCTTAGAAGTCACTGGAATCCAAATAGAACTGCCATACGACTCAGCAATCCCACTGCTGGGCATAAACACTGAGGAAACCAGAATTGAAAGAGGCACGTGTACCCTGATGTTCATCGCAGCACTGTTTACAATAGCTAGGACGTGGAAGCAACCTAGGTGTCCATCAGCAGACAAATGGATAAGAAAGCTGTGGTATATATACACAATGGAATATTACTCAGCTATTAAAAAGAATGTATTTGAATCAGTTCTAATGAGGTGGATGAAACTGGAGCCTTTTATACAGAGTGAAGTTAGTCAGAAAGAAAAACACCAATATAGTATATTAAGGCATATATATGGAATTTAGAAAGATGGTAACAATAACCTTATAT
>NW_011484013.1:7394-10873 GCF_000754665.1 Bison bison bison | reverse complement strand
ACGTGAGTTTGAGTGAACTCCAGGAGTTGTTGATGGACAGGGAGGCCTGGCATGCTGCAATTCATGGGGTCACAAAGAATCGGACACGACTGAGCGACTGAACTGAACTGAACTGAGACATGATGGAATAATGGTGAAGAAATCGTCAAATGAATGTTCTGTTTCATAACACCAAGTAATCATATTCCCACTTCGAATCCTCTATTGCCAATCCTGACCCAGCTCTAAGCTCCTCTCCCATAAAGCTAATCACACCTTGGTGATTAATATACCCTGACACTATCAATTTTTGAAATGCTTTTGTAAGTGAAATCTCATACCATATCCTCTTCTTTGTGTAGTTTCTTTTCTTTAAAATTATATTGGTGAGATTCATCCACTTGGTTGCATGCAGCGTTTTTATTATTTTGTTTCATAATAGTTCATTCTATGAATATACCACATTTTACTCTCTCTACTACTGAAGAACATGTTCATTTCCAATTGAGTGAGCATAGATACTGCCATCGTGAAGACATTATACATATCTTTTTATTGAAAGAGAAGCGATACCCAGTGTGTAACTAGGAGTGAAATAGTTGACTCGTAAAGCATATACTTAACATTTTTCCAAAGAGACTACATCAACTTTCATACTTTTAAGCAATCGATAATTGCTTTGTTTCCTCCAATTTTTTGATAACATATGTCATTATCTGTCTTAAGTTTTTGGTCATTTTGTGTTTTCATTGTGGTTTTATTAATGTTTAGAAATTTAAAAAAAAACTTTATTTTTTGGCTTTCTTGGGTCTTTGTTGCTGTTGGGTCTTCCTTGCTGCAGGGGTTTTCTCCAGTTGTGGTGGGGAAACGACTCTCAAACTGCAGTGTGGAGGCTTCTCATTTCTGTGGATTCTCTTGTTGTGGAGTATGGTCTCAAGGGCATGTGGGCTTCAGTAGTTGCAGCTCATGGGCTCTAGAGTCGGGGCTCAGTAGTTGTGGCAAAAGGGCTTAGTTGCTCCGTGGCATGTGGAATCTTCCTGGATCAGGGAGCAAACATTGTCTCCTGCATTGACAGGCAGATTCTTGACTATTGAGACACCAGGGAAGCCCTCATTGTGGTTTTAGCTTGAACTGACCTGATGACAAATTCAGTGGAACAATTTTTCATAGGTTTATCAGACACGTGGATACCCCCTTTTGGTGAAGTGAAGTAAGTCGCTCAGTCGTGTCTGACTCTTTGCGATCCCATGGACTGTAACCTACCAGGCTCCTCTGTCCATGGGATTCTCCAGGCAAGAATACTGCAGTGGGTTGCCATTTCCTTCTCCAAGGGATCTTCCCAACCCAGGGATCGAACTCTTGTCCCCCCATTGCGGGCAGATACTTTACCGTCTGAGCCATGAGCCCCCTTTTAGTGAAATGCTTGCTCAAATAATCCTTCCTTGCATTTTTCTACCAAGTTGACTTTTTTTTTTAATTGACTTTTGGGTCTCTTTATAGAGTCTCCTTTATAGAGTCATTTACTGGATGGAGATGTGTCAAATGTCTACTCCCATTACTGCTTTGCATTTTCAATGGTGTCTCGATACAAAGGATTATGAACCGTAACACATTCCAATTTATTTCTTTGTTTAATGACTTGTGAAAATTTAGGAAAACTAGTAAGGAAAATTTTCTCTGAAAATATATACTCCTAAACTTTTCCAAGAGCTACTCCTAGACATTTCTGAGAGCGTCTTTTTTCTTTATTTTTCTTTATTATTGTTTTTTTTTTTTACACAGTAATAACTGCAGGGATTGGAATTATTTTATGCCATGATATAAACTTTAAGATTTGTTTTTGTCTACATTTATAACCATTTACAGCTCAAAACTTGTCTTTTCCTCTTGTAACTTACAGATTTTTAGAGAACACTCATATAGAATAAATATTTACATATATTATTTGAAATTACAAAGAAAATACAGTACCAGTGATCAAAATTACCCTCAAAATGGATTATTAAACTTGAACATGATGGTGAAGTAGGATGTAGTTGGGAGAAAATAAAAAGAAAAGTTTCCAGAAAACATAAATTTGTTTGGGAAGAAAAAAATATGCCTTTCTTTTGGTATCAGACATTAATCTGCAATAAACCATCAATGTTTTTTTTTTTTTACTTGTTTTTAGTTGAGAAATTTATATGAGAAACACTGTATATTCTGTACTATTTATAGCATGTAATTTTTCATGATTAATACATCCATTTCAAATACATATCGTTTATATTAACACTATACTTAGTCTTAAACTATTTTCACTGCATTAGAGAGAACCTGAAGGCAATCAGATATCATCTATTTGATTCATTCAAGAGTGCACCGGTGAAGGGGTTTCTCAGATTTGAGCAATCTCCTGACAGTCACCCTTACTCCTGAATTTGTACCAGGTCAAATATGACTATAGCAGAAGAAAGGTCTGAGAGTTGGAGAAAACAGTGAGAGGGTTGCTCTGTATAAGGGATCTTTGGGCAACGTTAGCAAAGCTCACACTGCTGCTTTATAATCCACACTTTATAATGCTTCACTGAGGGAAATAGATCTTGTCACCTTTGAATTAAAGTGGGAGTGTTGGAGGATTACAATGAATGTTCTCCTTAACACCAGGAAGGCGGAGTCCACCTTTTTAACATATCATGTCATTCTGATCCACTGTCTGGTTCCAGGAGACTGCCTTACACTCCTGATCCAGAATGTCCAGGAACTGACATTTGTTCTATGTCCTTAACCTTGAACCTGCCATCTTAACCTGAAGGTACCAGGGGTGACACTGGAGCTGTCATGTGACTGGCACCATGTGACTGTGAGAGCTATGAAGCTTTGGTTTACAGACCACAAATAAATCACCTTTTAGTAAAATATCACATTGATTCTATACTATAAAAAATTGTTCTCATTATCATTTTTTAGCGCTTAATTTGCTCTTCTTAGCCAAAATTACTTAAAATAAAGTTAGAATTTAAATTTATTACAAATGATTTTCAAGAAAGAAACAGAATTTTGGAAGATGATTGAAGGTGACGGTAGAGTGAAGATATTGACCGTATTAAATAAAATAGAAGTGAGCAGTCCTTATATAACTAGATGTGCTCTTTGTTGTTGTTTGGGCTTCCCTGGTGGCTCAGCTGGTAAAGAATCAGCCTGCAAAGCAGGAGGCCTGGACTCGATCCCTGGGTCAGGAAGATCCCCTGAAGAAGGGGATGGCAACCCACTCCAGTATCTTTGCCTGTGAAATCCCATGGACAGAGGAGCCTGGCAGGCTACAGTCCATGGGGTTGCAAAGAGTCAGGCACAACTGAGTGACTAACACTTCCACTTCTGTTGTTGTTTAGTCACTAGTTCAGTTCAGTTCAGTTCAGTCGCTCAGTTGTATCTGACTCTTTGCTACCCCATGAATCGCAGCACACCAGGCCTCCCTGTCCATCACCAACTCCCGGAGTTCACTCAGACTCATGTCCATC
>NW_011484013.1:3895-5783 GCF_000754665.1 Bison bison bison | reverse complement strand
TGATGCTTTTGAACTATGGTGTTGGAGAAGACTCTTGAGAGTCCCTTGGACTGCAAGGAGATCCAACCAGTCCATTCTGAAAGAGATCAGCCCTGGGATTTCTTTGGAAGGAATGATACTAAAGCTGAAACTTAGTACTTTGGCCACCTTATGTGAAGAGTTGACTCATTAGAAAAGACTCTATTTATATATTATAAATACTTTTTTTTTTTCCTGTAATGATTTCTTAGAATAGTTTGCTGTTGCCAAGCCAGGACAAAATGACTTATAGATGGTTTCTTAGACGGAGTGACCTTAGGGACTAGAGACAGTGTGTGAAAGAGAGGAATATGAAACGCTGCAGAACTGCCCTTCAGGAACAGCTGGAGGTGGCCCCGCCCGTGGTGGAGAAGGATCTGGGGAGACAGGGCTGTGGGGCTGTGGGTATCTGGGGCCAAGGAGCAGAGAGGGACTCTTGGAGCCAGGTTCTCCGAGGTGGGAGGACAAGGCACAGTCCTCATGGAGGTCTGGCCTGAGGATTCTACTAGGGACTCTAGAGCCACTTCATGAACAGTAAGTACCAAGTCCTTTTATATTTGGAAGGTACTTTCTTTCCTCTGGACACTTCCTAAATATGAAGTGAAAAACTTGCTCCTTTGATGGTATATGGTTGGGAAGATCCCATGGAGGAGGGCATGGCAACCCACTCAGTGTTCTTGCCTGGAGAATTCTGTGGACAGAAGAGCCTGGTGGGCTACAGTCCATGGGGTTGCAAAGAGTCTGACACGACCGAGCAACTAAGTACATACGCTGTTAGTTCCCCTGGACTTTTATCAGGTGAACAAGGGTCAAGAGAGCTTTCTTCACTGCATCAGTCTAGAGTTCTCTGTTGTTTGCATAAGGTGTTCAGTCATGTAAACTCTTTACTTTTTGCCATTTCCTGCTTCCTTTTCCCACTTCTTTTCCTGAGACTTTCTCTGCTTCCACCACCTCAGTCTTTCTACCTATATATTTTATTCCCAGTACTTTTTTCCTCAGCATGGAGCTTGATCCTGGAAGAGAGTTTTAGTTGGTTATGTTGGAGACTTATAGGAACTGGGTAGTACCAGCCACTTCACATGTTACTGTGGACTCCTTACATATTTCAGCCTCCACTCACCCTACTTGGGTTAAATAGTTGTTCTTAAAGTAACCTGTCAACATTTCAATGTATTTCTGTTGCTAAGTTTTGGGGTTCTAAAATTGACTCTATTTCTTCCTTTTGCTTCCTTCTCTACAGAAATTGTTGCCCCATGGATCTTAGATATCCCTGATTTATGTCCACTTATTGTGGGACTTTCAGTCAGTTTTATTGTAGAAAGTATTTAGGAATTTTTATTTTGGATCCTAGTTTTTCTTCTGTTTTATTTTGAGATTTGGAAATATTCCTATCAGTTCAGATCAGTCAGTTCAGTCGCTCAGTCATGTCCGACTCTTTGCGACCCTATGAATCGCAGCACACCAGGCCTCCCTGTCCATCACCAACTCCTGGAGTTCACTCAGACTCATTGAGTCAGTGATGCCATCCAGCCATCCAGCCATCTCATCCTCTGTCGTCCCCTTCTTCTCTTGCCCCCAATCCCTCCCAGCATCAGAGTCTTTTCCAATGAGTCAACACTTCACATGAAGTGGCCAAAGTACTGAGTTTCAGCTTTAGCATCAGTCCTGCCCAAGAAATCCCAAAGGCTGATGTCCTTCAGAATGGTCTGGTTGGATTTCCTTGCAGTCCAAGGGACTCTCAAGAGTCTTCTCCAACACCATAGTTCAAAAGCATCAATTCTTTGGCGCTCAGCTTTCTTCACAGTCCAACTCTCACATCCGTACATGACCACTGGAAAAACCATAGCCTTGACTAGACAGACCTTTGTTG
>NW_011484013.1:0-1206 GCF_000754665.1 Bison bison bison | reverse complement strand
TTTGTTTATTTTTGCTTTTATTTCCAGTATTCTGGGAGGTGGGTCATAGAGGATCCTGCTATGATTTATATCAGAGAGTGTTTTGCCTATGTTCTCCCCTAGGAGTTTTATAGTTTATGGTCTTACATTTAGATCTTTAGTCTGTTTTGAGTTTATATTTGTGTATGGTATTAGAAAGTGTTCTAGTTTCATTCTTTTACAAGTGGTTGACCAGTTTTACCAGCACCACTTGTTAAAGAGATTGTCTTTAATCCATTGTATATTCTTGCCTCCTTTGTCAAAGATAAGGTGTCCATATGTGCATAGATTTATCTCTGGGCTTTCTATTTTATTCCATTGATCTATATTTCTGTCTTTGTGCCAGTACCATACTGTCTTGATGACTGTGGCTTTGTAGTAGAGCCTGAAGTCAGGCAGGTTGATTCCTCCAGGTCCATTCTTCTTTCCCAAGATTGCTTTGGCTATTCGAGGGTTTTTTGTATTTCCATACAAATTGTGAAATTATTTGTTCTAGCTCTGTGAGGAATACCGTTGGTAGCTTGATAGGGATTGCATTGAATCTATAGATTGCTTTGTACCCAAAGCAATATATATAAATATATACTCATTTTCACTATATTGATTCTTCCAATCCATGAACACGGTATATTTCTCCATCTATTTGTGTCCTCTTTGATTTTTTTCACCAGTGTTTTATAGTTTTCTATATATAGGTCTTTAGTGTCTTTAGGTAGATGTATTCCTAAGTATTTTATTCTTTTCATTGCAATGGTGAATGGAATTGTTTCCTTAATTTCTCTTTCTATTTTCTCATTAATAGTGTATAGGAATGCAAGGGATTTCTGTGTGTTGAGTTTATATCCTGCAACTTTACTCTATTCATTGATTAGTTCTAGTAATTTTCTGGTGGAGTCTTTAGGGTTTTCTATGTAGAGGATCATGTCATCTGCAAACAGTGAGAGTTTTACTTCTTCTTTTCCAATTTGGATTCCTTTTATTTCTCTTTCTGCTCTGATTGCTGTGGCCAAAACTTCCAAAACTATGTTAAATAGTAATGGTGAAAGTGGGCACCCTTGTTTTGTTCCTGACTTTAGGGGAAATGCTTTCAGTTTTTTACCATTGAGGATAATGTTTGCTGTGGGGTTGTCATATATAGCTTTTATTATGTTGAGGTATGTTCCTTCTATTCCTGCTTTCTGGAGAGTT
>NW_011484012.1:17657-18188 GCF_000754665.1 Bison bison bison | reverse complement strand
CATGGGGTCACAAAGAGTGGGACATGACTGAGCAACTGAGCACAGCACATAATTAGTATCACAGGTACTTAGGATGCACTCACTACATGCCAGTCAATTTTCTAAGACATGATGGTGTTATTAACTCATTTAATTCTCATAACTACTCTATAAAACAGACAGTGTCTTTGTTCCTATTTTAGAGATGAGGAAATCGAGGTACATACAGTGAAGTTAAATAGCTCGGCCATAGCCCCACTGCTAGCACTACTAACTGGTTCAATCAGAATTCAAATCCAAAGATTCCAGACCCAGAGCCAATGACTTTAACCACTGTTATCCCTTCCTCACACCTGTATCACCATTAAGTCCAAGGTCCCCTGCTGAAGTTATCCAATCTTTACCCCCTTTACATAAGGGAAAACCCAACTGTTGTATTTATCAGGAAATTTTGTAGAACTCAGGTGTCTTGTGTACTTTATTTATGTTCTATAATACTTTAGATTTTCTTTATAACTATTACATAGTATGTATTCATTTATATCGGAGAAG
>NW_011484012.1:12989-13260 GCF_000754665.1 Bison bison bison | reverse complement strand
GGACTATAAAGAAAGCTGAGGGTCAAAGAACTGATACTTTTGAACTGTGGTGTTGGAGAAGACTCTTGAGAATCCCTTGGGCAGCATGCAGATCCAACCAGTACATCCTAAAGAAAATCAGTCCTGAATATTCATTGGAAGGACTGATACTGAAGCTGAAACTCCAGTACTTTGGTCACCTGATGCGAAGAACTGACTCATGTGAAAAGATCCTGATGCTGGGAAAGATTGAAGGCAGGAGGAGAAGGGATGACAGAGGATGAGATGGTTG
>NW_011484012.1:7541-10053 GCF_000754665.1 Bison bison bison | reverse complement strand
TAGCAGGTTTTTTGAAGGAACTGAGAGTCACATGGCAAATGAGGGAAAGCTGTATCGTGAAGCATGCACTGCCGGCAGCATTATCACAGGTGCTTGGCCGATATGGCCTCCCTCCACTTTGTCTCAGACTGCACTTAAGACCCAGATGGAACAGACTAGAATCACTGACTACAAGGGGCCAAATGGGAAGAATTCAAATGCCCAAGCATGCCTATGAAAATATGAGTCAAATAATACTCGGTTCTAATTTTTATGCCAATTATACTTTTCAACTTCTATTATAAAATCTGGAAATCCTAGGCAACAATCAAATATTTATCATAAATAGAGCTGCTCTATTTGTTTATTCTTTAAAAACTTTATTGCCCATGTTAAGGACTTCCCAAGTAAATAGCCAAATAACTGAAGATTATTTAACTTTGGAGCTCAGCAAAGAAAATTTTAAATATCAAAAAGAAAAACATGCAAATAAAATGCCCTTACCTTACAGAAATTAAAAATCATAGTTTACTGTTTTTCATTTACAGGTAAATTTCAGAACAGTCCTTAAAGAGATCCCATGAGATGTTGTATAGGAAGATGATGGAGAATTTGGAAGCAGCAGAAAAATGCATGAATTATTGCAGTGACTAGGGCTAGTGTCATTTGTTAGAAATGGTAAGCATCAGTCTGTTATCACACTAAATAAATCTGAAATTTTTCCCAAAAAGTGCTACAAGAGTATATGATTTCATTTATGATTACTCAGCAAGAAATCAATTATTCAGTTGAGTATTAAGAACATGAAGGAGGATTTTGTGTCCTAAAAGTCCTGAATGTCATTAACATTCAGATTAATACAAAGAGATTCAACATCACAACTTTGGAAACCTAAACAGAACTATTTCGTGAATTTAAGACTTGTAGGTATTTTCAGTATGCGACTTTTATTACAGGGAAATCAATGTTTATTTACCATTCCTTGAATATTCTCAAATACCAAGAGTAGTTTCACATCTACTGAACATGTAAAAATGTGCAAGTTGCTTTACTGAATTCCAAGAATGACATCTTATAGGAACTAACATAGTAAGGCATCACAGAAATTTATACATCTTTACGATTAAGACAACTGTTTTATCCTTTGATTTGTGATTTTCATACTTTATTCACTCCCAATTTAACAGCTTTATTAACAACACTATAAGTAAGCTCTATGATATATACAACTTTGAAAACCTGTCCTACTTCCTTGGGTATAACTCACAATGCTAGAGTCATCGCATTTCACTTGCACAACACTCAGAAAAATCAAAGCACTTTTAAAATTTGTCACTTTCCAACACTCCTGAAAAATGAAGAAGACAGTATTACCCTTATTTTAAAGATAAAAATGGAAGTGCAGGAAGCACAAAGAGGATTTCTAGTAATGTCCTAGTTTCTTGAATTGGGTGGTAGTGTGTTCAGTTTGCAAAGTTCATTAAGCTACATACACTTATGATTTTTATATTCCTCTGTATGTTGTAAATACATACAGTAAATAGCTCAAAAAAGTAAAAAGCTGGAGACAGATTCCAAAACATCCAGTGACTTGCCAAAAGTCGGTGGTAGAGGCTGGCTCACATGCAAACCATATGATTCCTAGGCAGTCCTCAGTGCTCTACATCAAACTGCCCATGTTAGTCATTTCCTTTCACTCAATCTCTTATTTTTCCTTTGATTATTAACAAATAAAGCATTCTGCCTCATCACTGGACTATGCCTGGAAAACATGCTTAAAAAAATCTCTTGATGTCAATGCAATCTTATACACATTAAGTAATATATATAGTCCTACAATACCCAAGCCTCATCTTAGCTAACAGATCCAAATCCATTTCACTAATCAATAACCAGGCTTTGGCTGTCTAACTGCAACCCTTATAAACAGTTACTGCATTGTGTACAATTATGTTTTAACAATAATCAATAGTTAATATAATTTATCTCCTTATCTAAACTATAATGTTCAAAATCCTTCAAGCGAAGCTTCAACAGTACATGAAACGAGAACTTCCAGATGTACAAGCAGGATTTAGAAAAGGCAGAGGAACCAGAGATCAACTGCCAACATCATAGGATCACAGAAAAAGTAAGGGAATTCCAGAAAAACATCTGCTTCTGCTTCACTAACTACACTAAAGCCTTTGACTGTGTGGATCACAACAATTTGTGGAAAATTCTTAAAGAGATGGGAATTCCAGACCACCTCATCTGTCTCCTGAGAAACCTGTATGCAGGTCAAGAAGCAACAGTTAGACCTGGACATGGAACAGACTGGTTCCAAATTGGGAAAGGAGTATGTATATCAAGGCTGTTTTAACTTATATGCAGAGTACATCATGTAAGATGCCGGGCTGGATGAAGCACAAGCTGGAATTGAGATTGCTGGGAGAAATACCAATAACCTCATACATGAAAATGATACCACCCTTATGGCAGAAAGCAAAGAGGAACTAAAGAGCCTCTTGACGAAGGTGAAAAAGGAGAGTGA
>NW_011484012.1:4573-5804 GCF_000754665.1 Bison bison bison | reverse complement strand
AAGAATTGATGCTTTTGAACTGTGGTGTTGGAGAAGACTCCTGAGAATCCCTTGGACAGCAAGGAGATCAAACCAGTCAATCCTCAAGGAAATAAGTCCTGAATATTCACTGGAAGGACTGATGCTGAAGCTCCAATACTTGGGCCACCTGATGCAAAGAAATGACTCAGTGGAAAAGACCCTAGTGCTGGGAAAGATTGAAGGCAAGAGGAGAAGGGGATGACAGACGATGAGTTGGTTGCATGGCATCACCGACTCAATGGACATGAGTTTGAGTACGCTCCGGGAGTTGGTGATGGACAGGGAAGCCTGGCGTGCTGCAGTCCATGGGGTCGCAAAGAATTGGACCCGACTGAGTGACTGAACTGAACTGAATGCCATTAGTCTCTAACCAATTCAAAGTTAGTGACTCTTAAAGCTGGATACTGGTTAGGTGGTGGTGAATATTTGATAAGACCATATGTCAAATGAGGCTAGAGTTCAGAGAAATAAAGGAACAGTTCAGGATATGTGTATATGATGACTTTCATTTTAACAGCTTTGGAGCCCAATCCTACAAGAGACACAATCAAACTAGAGCTAGCCATTCTCTGCTTGCAGCCTTCAATCTAGATTAAGAGTCACATAATTTGAAGCTTTTCAGGGCTGTAAATACCAACAGCCTCTGCACCTCAAATTGAGGTGATTATAAGCAGTAACTCACAGAAGTAGCTGTCTTAGCAGGAGATAAGACCACAGCCCCAAGCTGTTTTAAGAGTTCTCTTCAGGACAGGGAAGAAAACCAGCCAGCAAAAATCAGATTAAGAATGCTGCCTACCTCAAGGCTGCTGGCTATTAATTTAAAAGCTAAAAGAAAAAGGGCTGAGCACAGAGGCTGGTAAGCAGATGAATTTTCAAGCTTAGAAACTATCTCTAAATGTGGCTTCCCCCACCACGGAGCTTACTAAAAGCAAAAACAGCAAAAATCTTTTAAGTTTTTGAGGGAATAATACTATCGTAGGAACCCTCGGACTGTTCTGCAGCAGCCAGGAAGTATTAAATCTCTATAATAATTCATGGCCCCAAACCCTCATCCACAGAACATTAGCTATGAAGGCTGTGTGTTCCCCAAGAAAAGTATACTGCCCAGTAGGTACTTCAGATAGGGCCATGAAGAATGCACAATAAAGAATCTATAGAGATCAGTCAGGGGCCAGTTCTGGGGCAAAAGGAATCCCCCTGTATTATTCAG
>NW_011484012.1:2958-4473 GCF_000754665.1 Bison bison bison | reverse complement strand
CAGATGAGATGACTCAGGAGCTACCTGGTAGCCATGAGCATACACTAATGATGCCTGGGAAGAAGGATAGAAGGCACCTAAGTCTAATGGTATCTTGGAAACACCCTACCAGCCCTGGAATTCTAAACTTTAGAATTCTCATTTAGTAAGTGAAAAATAAATTGATTTATTTAAGTCATTATTTGGGGGGTTTTCTATTCTACATAGTGAAGTTCACAGAGTTCTGTAACTCACTAAGGAATTAACCACATTTATTCTAAATTTATGTCAAAATAGAAACTGTAAAAAACAAAAAAACATTATCAAGAACCTTAGGTGTACTTAGCCTGACTGCCACATATTTGCCATCCCTAAGTTGCTCCCATGTCCATTTCAGGCACAGGTAATCAATCAATCAGGGTACTTTATCCCAATAAGCTGGAAGTACATCTACAAAACTGTTTCAGCTCCAAGTCTCAAGAGCCTGACAAACGATATAGAACCTATTTTCCACTTATATCAACTTCAGTTTCTCCCAGTTCTAGAATTCTAAGAGAAAATCAAAATAGTACAATGGAGAAAATGTGTCAAGATTTCTATACCTATCAAATAACTCAGATTAAATAATATAATCTAATTCTTTAACTCTGGATCAGTCACATTTTCTAAAAAAAAAAAATTAAACTTATTCCTTCACTTGTGAGATGGAAGAAATGGTAAAACCTACTTACACCGGTAAAACCTACTTACACCTCATAGGACTGATGTGAAGATCATACACAAAATGAGTGTGAAAAATTTTGACCCTTAAATTATAATACTATGAACATATAAATGATTAATACATCTATAATATGTAATTTATTCTTGACAACTAGCATAATTTGCTATTAAAAATATTCAACATCTAAAACTAAATCCACTTCAAGACCATGGTTATACTGTCCTGTGTATCAGTATAGAGAACTCAAGTAAGAGTTCATTCTTCTGATTTTATACCAAAGAAGTAATGGACTGGGATGCAGGAACCGCACACAAATCAAGAATATATTCCAATCATTTTCATAATTTTAATTCCACCAGGCAGAACTAGCACTAGCATTCATGTAAGAATCCAATTTTACCCTATTGAATTAGTCTTCTTAGAAGAAAAAAGAAAAGAGGGGGAGGGAAAGTTTATCACACACAAAAAGTATTTTTTTTTAACCCAAAGTGGAGAAACCTCTTCAGATCTACAGACTAAAATTTACAATAAGGTAAAAATAACTAGGCAAGTTTAATTAAATCAGCAAGTATTTGCCTACCAAATATAATGACTCATTGCTATTACCCCCAACCTCAATAAGAGCAGTGAAATAATCCCTGAGATCCAAGTGTTAGTACCCAGGATAAAGGTAATTGAAGTTTCAATGTTTAGAAAAGCTTTAGTAATATAAAAAATGTACTCATTAACATCCCACTATCAGTGGTCTTTAAAACAGGTGCTACAGACATATTCCCAGGTGAAATTCATTAAAGTTTTCCAAAACCTATTTT
>NW_011484012.1:2498-2858 GCF_000754665.1 Bison bison bison | reverse complement strand
AAGACTTTGGAGGTGTTTCCATTGAGGAGAGGGAGAGCATGTTGTTTGTATGGAAAGAAGATTGAATGAGGATTGGATAGCTAAAGGAGTATACTGAAGGAAAGATTGCTTATCATCTACCTAATATGTGTTCTCCCTTCTTTCCTGCTATCTATCAGAAGCCCAAAGTTACTGGGCACCAATGTGCTCAAGTAAAAGTACATGTTCCAGTTTTATGGTAGATGAGGTGGCCATGTACTATAGTTTGACCAATGATATGAAAGCAGACTTCACTGTATATGGTTTACAGGAAAGTTCTTTAAAGAGGTCTTACCTGGCAGTCACCATTTTATGCCTCTCCACTTTCTAGCCTGCCCAGAA
>NW_011484012.1:0-180 GCF_000754665.1 Bison bison bison | reverse complement strand
TGGGAGGCGATTAGGTCATGAGGGGGCTTCCCTGGTGGCTCAGAGGTTAAAGCGTCTGCCTCCAACGCGGGAGACCTGGGTTCAATTCCTGGGTCAGGAAGATCCCCTGGAGAAGGAAATGGTAACCCACTCCAGTATTCTTGCCTGGAGAATCCCATGGACAGAGAAGCCTGGTGGGCT
>NW_011484011.1:5014-5586 GCF_000754665.1 Bison bison bison | reverse complement strand
ACCAAAACTATGCAGTATTCTGCATTCTCCCTTAAAAAAATTTTATTTTGAGGTCATTCCATGTTAACATATAGAGATTTATGGCCACATTATTTCTGTTATTTCAAGTGGTCTCCTCCTCAATCTTGACTCCCATTTCCTTAGAGTCCTCAAATTCTGGTTTGTCAGGGCTGAAATGAATTTAAGCATCAAAGAGTCCAAACATCTCATGTTACCAACAAGGAAGAAAGGCCCGCGAGAGTGGAAGGACTAATGGACAGATGTGAACCTAATTCTCACATAGTAGCTTTAGACTAGAATAATGCAGATCTGCTGGAGAAATATCAGGAAACAGAAAAATGTAAAAAGCAAATAGAAAAGCAATTATTTTAGCAGATCCTTGACTTGGGTCCTATCTGAGTTTTCATACCTCCAAGACCACATTCAGTTCAGTTCAGTAACTCAGTCATGTCCGACTCTTTGCAACCCCATGAATCCCAGCACGTCAGGCCTCCCTGTCCACCACCAACTCCCAGAGTTCACTCAAACTCACATCCATCGAGTCGGTGATGCCATCCAGCCATCTCATCCTC
>NW_011484011.1:3722-3977 GCF_000754665.1 Bison bison bison | reverse complement strand
TCACTCCCAATGCAGAGGGCCCAGGTTCAATCCCTGGTCACAGAACTAGGTCCCGTATGTCTCAGTTAAAAGATTCTGCGTGCCTCAACTAAAACCCAGAGCAGGGGTTTTAAGTAAATAAGTAAAATACATTAAAAAAAATTTTTAATTGGTTCTTATGCATATATAGTCCATAACATATAGTAAGTCTTGGATAGGAGGCTTAAGTTAGAGTCAGGTTTCTACAAAGGATGAAGGTAGCCCTGGCTACATAGT
>NW_011484011.1:0-888 GCF_000754665.1 Bison bison bison | reverse complement strand
TCCTCTGCAAATGCCCCATTCTCCCCAAATCTCCACGTATTCACCAACTGGAAGTTCTCCGAACCCCATCCTTTTGGGGTTTTATGGGAGCTTCATTGTATTAGTCACAGTTGATTAAACCATTGGCCATTGGCCATTGGCAACTGATTCAACCTCCAGCCCCTCTCCTCTCCCTGGAAGTTATGGGGAGCTGAAAGTTCCAACCCTCCAGTCCCCAGCTTGGTTCCCCCTGCAACACCGCCCCTCCCCTCTCAGATCTTTCCCAGAAGTTACTTATCAGCATAACAAAAGACACCTTAAGGGCTCTTTTCACTTAGGAAATTCCAAGGGTTTTAGCATCTCTGTACTAGAAATGGGGACCAAGACCAAATTTTTATTTCATCTAAAGCGCAGTATCGCATATCCCCTGTGTTAACCACCAGTTTGAAACGACAAGGCTGTATTAAAGTAATATGTCCACTTAGCTGAAGAAGTGGCATTTAATTACATTATGTATTTTTTATTTAGCCCAGTGAATACCTTGTTATTATGTGCAGTTTTCTCACTTAGATTTGGTGGATGGTGAGTTTCCTGTCTTTTTGGTAGTACTTTCGTCAGAAAAAAAGCAATATGTTATGAAGAGTTTTTACATCAAGCTTCTTTGTAGATTTGCCTCCCTGAAGACTCAAAAATCTTTCAGATGAGCTGGCTGTTATAAACCCTCTCTTGTCACGCAGCAACAGTGACATCTGCCGTCCAGCATTAGACATTGTTACTTTGGAAAGTGCCACAGAAGGCTTTCCTTTTAAAAAATTGTCATCTTTGTTGTTGTCGTGGCTGTTGTTTTTTATTTTAAAAATTGTTTCTGGGACTTCTCTAGTGGCCCAGAGACTAAGATTTCTCACTCCC
>NW_011484010.1:24414-25655 GCF_000754665.1 Bison bison bison | reverse complement strand
GCTTCCCATTTCAGAACCCTCTGCCCTCTGTTTCTCTGCTCCACTATCTGATGGATTTTCTCTGTAGCCACAGGGCTCCATCCGAGAGGGGCTGTGGAGGACAGGTGTGGAGGGGAGAACCAGAGCAAGTGAAAACCAAGATGCTGTTTGACCTACCCCATCTGCCTGCCTGGCCTTCTTCCCATTGGTTCTTTTTTGCTTTGTAAATAATGAAATTTCCACAAAATCAGCCTCACTGGCCACTTAGTAAGAAATCTGACCTACAACCTAATAGGACCAGCATCTGGAGTGGTATGGGGACAGGGAGGAAATGGTCCACACAAAGGTTTTCTTTTCAAAGAGCAGAGACATCACAACAGACCCAGAGTCACAGAGATACGCTGAATCACTTTTCCCACAGTCTTGGCTCTCCCTGCAAATAGGCCTAGGAACCCTTTTGTTACATTTCTTTTTTTCCCCAAAAAAGTCAAAGGTGGCTTTTTTAAAAAACAATTTCAATGAAATACTAAATGCAAAATGCAGAGTATCATACAAGGTTACAATTGCCTCAAAGTTAATACTTAAACATTTATTAAACACTTACTACTATTTTTAATCTTCACATCTTTCCTGGGCAGTAGGTTCTAATATCATCAGACTTATTTTGTAGAAGAGAAGACTGAGCCCCAGAACAATTAAGAAACATGCCCAAGGCCATGTAGCTGGACAGTGGTAGAGATAAGATTGGAACAATCATTAAATATTTCCTGTCAGCTCTCTATGCTAACAATTGCTGACATTTTTCTAGTTCTGAGCAGATTCTCAAACCCTTTCATTTACACAGTCTCACTGGATACTCACACACATATCTTGAGGCAGGAGTTCTCGCCTTGAAGTTTGAGATGAGGAAATGGAAATTTAGAAAGATTAAGTGATTCTCACAGTATTAAAGAAGTAGAATGTGAACAGCAGAACTCAAATACACTTACTGGTCTTCTTCTCACCATACCCCTGCTACCTCAGAATAATAAGTCTTTACATATGGCTAGCTCTCATCAGCCCTGGGAAAATCTTCAGGCTTGCTCCACAGGAAGTACCCACCTCCCCTGCTCTAGGAAGCAGGTGTGATAGCTTCTTCACTGACTACCTCCATCCTACTGGTAATACATGGTATTTGGCAAATGACCTCACTGCGTCTATGGGGGCACCATTCACATGGTAGGTGTGGTAGATTTATCATTTTATTAAGATAATTTTCCAGT
>NW_011484010.1:20225-21003 GCF_000754665.1 Bison bison bison | reverse complement strand
CCCCGCCCCCCGCCCACCGCACCACTGATCTCTGTTTTGCTGGATTGAGGATTGGGGGCAGTTGGGGGGGCATTCCTGACAGTCCAGTTCTATCACATGCCTGGAGGTTGGGGTTGAGGGATGGCAATGGGGAGAGAGTGACACTAGAAGGAGGAGGGCACCCACCTTTGTCATTTTAATTTGAGGAAGGCTTTATTATGGTGGTAGAAGGAAGGTAACCTTGCTGTTGTAATAGCAGCAATACCAAAAGTTAACATTTATTAAACACTCACTATGGGTCAGGCACAGTTCTAACTTGCTTTGCAAGGATTTTCTCATTTGATTCTTCCAAGATCCCTATAAAAATTGCTAATATCATCTCTTACTGGAGATGAGGAAAAAGTGAGAGAGAGCCTAAATGACTTTCTAAAGATCTCACCTTCGTGGAGATGACATTATAAGGAATATACTCAATAAAGATATTTTGAGGATGAGCCTGACATAGTATGGGCCTGGCACCATGGGCTTAGGACATGTTTACTGTAAAAATGGCTAAATGAAAGATCTCATTTCATCCATTGAGGTAGATGTGGTGATTTGCCCCATATTCAGATAAGAAAGTAGATTCAGCAGAGGTACCAGATTGTTGAAGGTCATTTAGCTATTAAGCAGATGAACTGTGATTTGATTGTCTTCCATCTCTAAAACCTGTGCTTATCCACATCTCATCATCCACAGTGTGGTAGAGATTATAAACAAATGGCCACAAATTCTTTGCTGCTTCTCCCATCAAGAACCT
>NW_011484010.1:19293-20125 GCF_000754665.1 Bison bison bison | reverse complement strand
ACTCTACCTTCACTTCTCACCATCTTTCCTCCAGCCCACCCTACCTCACAGGATCCCAGGCACAGCCTCTTTGGGGCCGCCCAGCACATCTCGCCAGTCATGAATTGTACCAGGCTCCTGCACCTCTCTGCCTGAATCATCCACCCCATCCCATACCTGTTTAATTCCTATTTATCACCCATGTTTCATCTTAGCATCACCTCCCCCTGGAAAACTCCCCCTACACTCTGTCCTACATGTTGGACTTTGAGGTCCTTGCTCTCTGCTTCCAGAGCTTTCTGACCTTTTCTCTCCATGCTCTTACCACACTGGACTGTAACTTCCTGTTCACTGGCCAGTCTCCACCCCATGGCCTGAGGATTCTGCCATCTTGCTCACTGTTGAATTACCAGCCTTTGGGGACAACCACAGCACAAAGTAGGCACAACAGAAATACTTACTGTGGTCACCTTATTGTGAATTCTTTTTCTCTTTCTTTTCCACTTAACTGTAAGCTCCCTGAGGATGGGGTCTAAATATTTTCCATCTTTGGACATTCAGAACTAGGGTCAGAGTCTGACATAGAATAAGGAAAAGTGAGGAGCCTAACATGTTTTACCTGGGGAAGAGATGACTGAGGAAAGAAGTGCAGGCCCCAGTCACTGTCCTGAAATATCTGGAAAGCTCTCAAACAAACTAATGTAAAGCTACTTGTAGTATGATCCACAGAGTGGCAGCATCCACAAAACCTGTGACCTTGTTGGACATGCAAATTCTCGGGCCCCAGCCCCGACCCACTGGATCAGACCCTCTGGGGCGGGACCCAGCACTCTGTGCTTTAAGAAGCCCTCCA
>NW_011484010.1:15742-16103 GCF_000754665.1 Bison bison bison | reverse complement strand
TTATTTTAAGCCACCAGCCCAGGCTTCCTGGCAGCCTGAGACTTTAAGGCAGCTTTGCCATGTTCCCTGAAATCCATGAGGCTGCCTTTGATGTTTCCTTGTAGGACAGATGTGATTAACACAACCCAAGTCCATTGAATGATCATCAATGGATCAACTCCTATCCACTTTCTCCCTGGTAACTAATTCAAGTTTCTCTACCACTGCAACACATGGTCCCCATCCTCACACCTTTAACTGTGCATACAGCCTTCACAGTCCTTAGGTGGCTGATATACAATATCAATATGCTTTAAACATATGATGACAACAGCAGGTAGAGTTTCCATTAGGGGAATATTCCCCCTCAGGGACATCATTG
>NW_011484010.1:15278-15642 GCF_000754665.1 Bison bison bison | reverse complement strand
CTCAGACATGTCCAACTCTTTGCAACCCCATGGACTGCAGCACACCAGGCTTCCCTGTCCTTCACCATCTCCCGGAGCTTACTCAACCTCATGCCCATTGAGTTGGTGATCCTATCTAACCATCTCATCCTCTGTCATCCTCTTCTCCTTTTGCCTTCAATCTTTCCCAGCATCAGGTTATTTTCCAATGAGCCAGCCCTTCACATCAGGTGGCCAAAATATAGTACTATTCCTCTTCAAATTTTGTAAAAACACAAAGCTTGGCTTGAAAGAAAGAGAAACCCCCAAATTTCAGATGAGAAGAGGGAAATGAAAGCCAGAGCAGCCAATGCATGCTGGTGCCATGGAGTCCCATGGGAGCTTT
>NW_011484010.1:14397-15178 GCF_000754665.1 Bison bison bison | reverse complement strand
TTATCAAGCTCTAAGTCCCGGCATCTCTCTTCCCATGTAATCAAGAGTAATCATGGGCAGCTTCTAAGGAAACACTGTGCTTCCCATTACTTTCCACCCAACAACTGTGTATTTGTAAGTTACCCACCAGTCCAATGGAAGAAGAGTAGGCAGGACAGATGACCTCCAGGCAAGTCCAAGAATAAAAACTGGTTTAAAGAGGCTGCCTAGGTGGTTGGAAAGAATATATGCTCATTCAGTCGTATCCAACTCTTTGCAACCCCATGGACTGCAGGCCACCTTCTCTGTCCATGGGATTTTCCAAGCAAGAATACTGGAGTGGGCTGCCACGCCCTCCTCCAGGGGATCTTCCCAACCCAGGAAATGAACCCATGTCTCCTGCATTGGCAGGTGGATTCTTTACCAACTTAGGTCTCAGAGATGCATTCTCTTTACATTTCTGGGTAAGGAGCTCAGCACTCTCCCCAGACACCACTTAGACTCAGAATAGCATCATCCATATCTTCCATAGCAGTCTGGACCTGGAGTGTCCTCCTCTGGTCCTTGCCCAGCCGAGGAGGCACTGTCCTAGCTGGCTGCCAATGTCTTGGCAGGGATCATCTTTGCTCCCTTGAGGTCAATCATCGCCTGGTCTCTAGAATTCCTCCCTTTCCTCTTGACCCCTTCTGTCTCATTCCTGAAGAGTTCACTTGCAAATTGCCAAGGCTGCTCTGGCCCCAGGCAAGGCTGGGCTTCTTGCTGATTATTTTAAGCCACCAGCCCAGGCTTCCTGGCAGCCTGA
>NW_011484010.1:13446-14297 GCF_000754665.1 Bison bison bison | reverse complement strand
AGCCCAGTGTCTGCAATAGAGGCTTCAATACCCTCCTCATACACAGAAACTGTGGCCTCAGGCCCACGCAAAGTGAGAGCTCAAACTGAGGCACATGCATGGAGCTTAGAGCCTCAGAAATATTTCTTGTTCATGAAAAGGGCACACAATGATACTGTTCATTGACTCATTAGAGCAATAAAGATACTTGCTGTCTGTTTGTGCCTTAAGCAGGTAAATCAAAAAAGACATCAATGGAGGAAGGGATAGTTAGGCAGTTTGGGATGGACATGTACACAGTGCTATATTTAAAATGGATAACCAAAAAGGACCTACTGTATAACACATGGAACTCTGCTCGATGTCATGTGGCAGCCTGGACAGGAGGGGAGTTTGGGGAAGAATGGATACATGTATATGTATGGCTGAGTCCCTTTGCTGTTCACCTGAAACTGTGACAACATTGTTAGTCAGCTATACTCCAATACAAACTAAAAACTTAAACAAAATACATCTATGACAAAATCAAGAACCTAAGCCTCTATTCCCTGTAGATGTGAAGTGTGAGGTAATGCTACCTGCGCAGGTAGAAAAGTCAAGCTGAGAAATTAACATAAAAACTGGTCCAGGGCCTAGGAGACCCTAGAGCCTTGGCAAAAGTGAGTGTGAAATCACTCTGAAGACTACAGAGGACCCCCCCACACAGAGGGAAAAAAATCTAAAGATATATTCACAAGAAAAAAAGGACTAGCTACACAAGGAAATAAACTACCATAAGGAACAGTTGGCAGTTGCAACAAAAGAGAAAGAATATAGCTTGACCACAGCAAATAACTGAAAGATCTGAAGGAGAATATAAAATAAAGATCCTG
>NW_011484010.1:8790-11829 GCF_000754665.1 Bison bison bison | reverse complement strand
TCAGTCGTGTCCGACTATTAGTGACCCCATGGACTGCAGCCTACCAGGCTCCTCTGTCCATGGGATTTTCCAGGCAAGAGTACTGGAGTGGGGTGCCATTGCCTTCTCCGCAAATTTATCTCTTAGTTTGCTAGAAAATCCACTGGATTTTTCTAGTCCCCTCCGCCTAATACTTTTCCCACTGCTCTTACTCAAGATGCTAAGCCTGTGGATGTAGTTCCCACAGGTGGAAGCAGCAATAGACTGTTGCTATAGGCAACATAAAACAGACTTCATAAGAGGTTAACACTCCAGAATATCGAAATCAGATGGTCATGTTTCTGTGCCTGTTACATCCATTTTGGGAAATGAAACTTGCCAGATGACTTTCTGACCTTTAGTTATTTATTCTATAAAATTAAGATGAATGGAAGGGATTCGGGGTATGGGTTTGGATATCGGCTAACTAGAATTTGAAGTCGAGATTTCCCAGTTACTAGTTAAGTGACATTGGTGAGTTACTTAACTTCTCTAAAATCATCTGAAAAATGAGACTGGAAGTATCAGCAGATGTTAATAGTAGGTACAATACAATTCCACAGTACTGACCTCGTGGGGCAGCTGGGAAGACAAAATGAGATGATATATGTGATTCTACCATTCTGAGTTACTCAAAGCACCACAAGGACCACTAAGAACATTTATCGTGGATTTTTTTGGTGCTCACCCACAGATAAAACTCTTGAGAGTTTTGAACCATTGAAGCAGGGCTTTAGGATTTGGAAAAACAAAAGCCCATGGCATAATTGCAGAACTTACAGTTCACAGCCCCTTCCCACTCGTTACCACATCCCTACATAATAAAAACCAAATCTAACTCAGATCCCAATACACAGATGTCACATGCACAATAGTGGTATTTACACTTTCAAAGAATACACATGCTTAAAATGCACACCAAAGTGTTAACAGAAGTTGCCTCTAGGGTGTGTGATTCAGCATTTGTAAAGATGACCATGTGGGACATTGAAGATGGTGAAAAATTCTTTGCTACTCTTTCCATCAAGAGGTGGCATCAATGCCTCACTTGCTGCACTGGGCTCACTTTTGTGACTTACTTGACAGATAGCATTCAGGGGAAGTGGGGTTTGGGACTTCCAAGGCTACGGATGAGAAACCTTGCAGCTTCTGCTAGGGCTCTTAGGATGCTCGCTATAGGAGAGCCAGTTGCCATGGAAGGAGGCTGACCACCTTGAGGCTATGATGCTGAAAAGGCACAGGAAATGACCACATAGAGAGGCCTTGAGACTCCAGGAGGAAAAAGAGAGAATGCCCAACCAGCCCCCAGGCCTCCCAGACATTCCCAGCTGAAGTCCCAGGCATCGTGGGGTGGAGAATCTCTGATTATCTTTGCCCAAATTGCAGATTCAAAAGCACAATAAATGCTGTTTTTAAGGCACTAAGCTTTGGGGGGTTTGTTCTATAGCAATATGTAACTGGTTTAAAAAAGAGTGCACTTCTGTATTGTCTGAATTTTTTAAAACCATTTTTTTAGTTTGAAAATAAAAGGGAAAAATGAAAGTTAAAGGAAAAGAAAGTCTTTTTTAAAAAGAGAGAGGAAATCTTCTGTACACTTTTCATATCACTAGCTTCTCCAACCACCTTCCCTTATGGTACACTCAACTTAGACTGTCACAGGCTATTCAGCTCCCTCATCTGAAGAAAACCACCATTTGATGCCTCCTGTCATCTCACGGAAAATAGATCCTGTTCCAAATAGCTGCAAGCACAGGGCAAAGCACTCCAGATATGCAGAGATAAGAAGCACAAACTCCTTGGGGATTGATAAATCATTCTGTACGTATCCCCACGCTCTTCAGTTTGCCATACCATAAACTGACTTGGCTCAAGCCAGGCTAAAAACAAAGAGGAGCAACTGCTTTGGAGTCCATAACCTGGAATTACTGTGATGTGACTTTGAAGAGTGTTAAGAGCATGGTCTTTAGGATCTCAGCTCAGCAGAGATCTCAGTCTTCTGTTCTGTAACTGGGAGATTTTCATGTCCCCTTCTAGCTTCTTCCTTCATGAAACAAAGAGGTTAGACTTGGTCTTAAGACCATTTGTAGTTATGAAGCTTAGTGCTCGAGGCAAATGCAGAAACCCAGGTCTTGCTCTGTAACATGTCAGACAAGTCAGTGGTTGAAAGGAATTTTCCATGGTGCGATCACCATGGAATGATGGTATTGAAGCCTCAGCGTGACCTAATAGGACAGCTCTCCTTCCTCCATCCCCTTTAGTGAAGGACCAACGTTTCTGTGCATGAGGAATGTTCAGGAGTAAAGGAATGTCAACTTGGCATAGGCTTTCTGTTCTCTAAGGGGAATAAAATGTAGTCACCATTTTTCAAAAGGAAGATATGGTGTGTGTGACATGACAAAATAAGCAGATCTTTGGAAACAATTTTCACTGTTTCTTGGTGGAAGAGTGGTCTGGTGTTTCCCGGTATCGCCTGTACAGGTCATTTGAGACTGTCTCTCAGCCATTCCCTGCTCCCTCTACAGCAAAGCAGGAAGAAAACAGCTTTCTGAGAGAATCAGCCTCTCCTCCACCCCCTTGGTGCAAGAATTCCCTCATCAGTTAAATAGAGAATCAGCTCACCCAGTGAATTCTAATGAGGCAGGCTGTTCAGCTGTCAGCAGCCCTCCCTGCTGAAGAAGACAGCAAGCAAAGAAAAAGATGGCGCGATGCTCCAAACACTTTGTCTTTCCATACCAGGTACATGAGCATCAAAACAGTTTCCATCATAGCTGAACTCCCAGACAAACCCAGCAGCAAGGAATACTAGATGAAGTTACCTTGGATCTAAGGAGTCCCACAAAACAAGGTAGGTATAGAATGGTGATTCCAGGAAATTAATTAAGATTAATTATTAGTCTAATGAAAAAAATCTAGACTTAAACACACACATGTGTACAAGCACGCTTTTAGTGCCAGCTCTGAGCTGAAATAGGTGAACACTCCAACGTTAGTCCCAAGGGCAGCCTTGTTTGGAGGTTAGTT
>NW_011484010.1:7559-7737 GCF_000754665.1 Bison bison bison | reverse complement strand
AATGGGCCAAAGAACTAAATAGACATTTCTCCAAAGAAGACATACAGAGGGCTAACAAACACATGAAAAGATGCTCAACATCACTCATTATCAGAGAAATGCAAATCAAAACCACTACGAGGTACTATTTCACACCAGTCAGAACGGCTGCGATCCAAAAGTCTACAAATAATAAATG
>NW_011484010.1:3411-5542 GCF_000754665.1 Bison bison bison | reverse complement strand
TAAGTGGAAATACTTAGCACCAGGTCAATCATAAACACACACACACACACACACACACACACACACACACATGCTGAGACTGTGAAATATAGGAAGCAAGGATTCTGTTGCTTTCGGTCCCCATTACATACCCAGGAATTGAGAGATGGAGTGAGAGATGAAAATCCCAAAGAGAAACTATAAGGTTGAATAATTAGGTCAAAGTTTTTTTTTTTTAATGAGACTGTTATCTTTTGAAAATAATCAAATATTTGGAGCCAATTAGATGAAATACTAACTTGAAAAAACTGAAGCTCTCAAATTCCCATTTGGCCTTTGGCAAGTGCAGACACAATCAGACACAATCTGCAGCTCCTCTGAGGGAAGAGCCTGGGATAACAGTGAAGCCACAAGGACAAGGGGGAAATTAATCAAGAAATATCGAGAAAGTCTGGGAATATGACATTGCTAGTGATGTGTGGTTTGTTCAACAAACAAATAGGAAGGCTCAAGGGAAATGAAATTTCTCAGGACAGATGACCAAATGCGCCTTGTCAGCAAATGTGGAGAGGAAACCAAGGAACAAGATCACTTCTGATGGAAGTATGGTCAGTGTAGGAATCTAGTGGACAGTAGAAGAGAATACAGTCAAGATTCCTTAGAGCTTGAGCTGGATGCTACATCTTTTAAAGTATTTCCACATAGAACTCCCTTGCATGGTAAGGTAATTGTGAGCTCCTACTTTTACAAAATAAGACACCAAGGCTCACAGAGGTCTAATGCTTTTCCAATGTTCACAAAGGTAGTCAGAAAAGGAGGTGGGCTTGAGCTGAGGTCTCCTGCCCATGGTCCATGCTCTTGCTAACACTCCAGAGATTAAAGATCTCAAGGCAATATAGCCTAGTGGTTAAGCATGTGGATTTAGAAGCAGATAGCCTGGCTGGGGGTGGTTCAGGGTATACCCCATCCTTAGTCTCACTGTCACACAATAAGATAACACATATGATGGAGCTCAGTACCTGGCATATAGTCAGCTCTTTTAAAATGTAGCCATTATAGTTTTAACATATATGAATTATGCAAACCAATGTAGATGGAAATGGGTTGATTATATTTTATGAAATTGGTGTATGTTCTGTGAGAGATAAGGATGCGTGGTTTAGAAACAGATTTGATGTAATAAAATAATTTAGCAGCAACAAAAAGATAAACCATAGAATTTTGACTAATAAGGAGTGAGGAATGACAGTTCTTATAAAAGGGGGAATAAAAAGAGAATTGGGGGCCAAATTGAACGATGAGATTAGACTGGGAAAGTCAACATTCACAGTGACTCTCATATGTTGCCATTCAAACATCTCATGTTTAAAAGAAAGATTAGTTGATAGATGACTTAAAATTGCATCTTACTGTGAATGTAAGAAGATTCAAATGAAACTTGTAGGTGCTTTATACATACTATATTAAGGGGGAAATGTCTAAGGGGTGGGCAAAAAGCACATTTTGCAAGGCTTTCCTCAAGTCCTTTCAGTTCAATTCTATTCTACTCTGAAGACCCCATTTACTGAGTATCCATGTGCTCACACTGGACTGTTTTGTTGCTGTGTACTAAGTACTTTCCTAGGTCCTGGGGACTCGAAGATAAATAAGCCCAGCTCTGGTTTCTCAGTCTGGTAGCACATTCAGAAATATGGACACATAAGGCTAAGGCGCTGCAGAGGTGCCATGAGATGGCCTGTCTAAAGTGCTGGGTGCCCAGACGAGAATATCTAGTAGGCCAAATGACTGACCCCAATTTTTCATACTCTGATATTATCCACCTACACATACAACCTTGCCGTGGCCTGACTGTGGGTGGAATACTCCCCTGCCCCTTGACTTTGAGCTTCACTCTGTGACTCACTTGGACCAATGAGATTAACAGATGTGACATGAGCAGAGGCTTAAAGTGAGCCTTCCCGCTTGTATTTCTCCTTGTCATGAAAAGAACATGCCATATATATTCTGCAGATCCAAGGAGGGTGAGAGATCAGAGGAGCAGACTCGGATCCAATCTACACCCTGGAAGCAAACCCAGTGGGAACCAGCCTGGATCAGTTAACCTCAAGTCAATGCACAGACATTCAAGCAAGAAATAAATGATTGTTTTAAG
>NW_011484010.1:0-181 GCF_000754665.1 Bison bison bison | reverse complement strand
TTTACAGGGAAAATATAAAACTCCCCGAGGGCAGGGGGGTCCAGAGCTGTTAAAGGGTTTGCTCCAGTCACGTGGCTAGTTAGTGACCATGTGAGAACCAGGGTCTAGATCTCTGTACTCTCCCAGTGCAGTCTCTTTACTATATCATGAATTGCATAGCAATACAGTTAAGTACAACTTA
>NW_011484009.1:9196-9674 GCF_000754665.1 Bison bison bison | reverse complement strand
GACTGGTTTGATCTCCTTGCTGTCCAAGGGACTCTCAGAGAGTCTTCTCCAGCACCACAGTTCAAAGGCAGTTCTTTGGCGCTCAGCCTTCTTTATGGTCCAACTCTCACATCCATATATGACTACTGGAAAAACCATAGCTTTGACTAGACGGACCTTTGTCGGCAGAGTGATGTCTCTCATTTTTAATATGTTGTCAGGTTTGTCATAGCTTGTCTTCTAAGGAGCAAGCGTCTTTTAATTTCATAGTTCCAGTCACCATGGGCAGTCATTTTGGAGCCTGAGAAAATGAAATCTGTTAGTGTTTCCACTTTCCTATTTGCCATGAAGTGATGGGACTGGATGCTATGATCTTAGTTTTTTGAATGTTGAGTTTTAAGCCAGCTTTTTCACTCTCCTCTTTCATGTTGAATGTGAAGTCAAGTGGACCTTAGGAAGCATCACTACGAACAAAGCTAGTGGAGGTGATGGAATTCCA
>NW_011484009.1:3908-5175 GCF_000754665.1 Bison bison bison | reverse complement strand
ATGTCCTTTCTATATAATCAGGATACAAACTATTTCTCCTGGTACATGCAGATGTACATGCCCATTTTAATTTCGATAATAGGTCCTTCATTTTATAATGAGGTTCACCACAAGTTGTTTTGAAATATCAGCATTTTTAATGCACTTGGATGAACAATTGTTCATCCATAAAAATTATATTTATGCAGAACATTTCAGGAATGATTTTATGTATATATATATAATCTGAAGCAAAGCAGCCTGAATCATTGTGTTAATCATCTAAGCCAGATAAATGTGTATCGAGTAAGTGTTGGAAGGTCATTGCTGAGATGCTACACTTCTCTTCCTTTTTGCAGTATTTCCCTTAGGAGAAAAGGGAAAAGCAGAATTATTGATTAATTACAGATTTATCAGAGGCCTTCAATATACTACTCAATTAGAATGGGGAAAGTGAGGGATGGGTTAAGACTTTAATCTTTTATTCTGACTTTTCTGGAAATGGAGAAGGGGGCAGGGGGCATTGGGCAGAAGAGGTTCTGCAGATGAGCCTCAAAAGTGGATTCTTTTATTTCCAGTCTCACTTGGTAAGGACAGGAAAGGAAGAAACCAGAACTGGGCTGGAAGTGTTAGAATGGATTTACTTCTGAACCTCTAATTTGCTGCCTCATCATAGGCAGAAGAAAGTGGAGAGTTTGGAGGTGAGCCCTGCTTCCTTCTCTCCGGGCCTGGCCCTGAGGTGGCCCATTTCCCAGCAGCCTGCAGGGGACATGGGGCATCGGGAAGGCCTATCCGATCGTGAGGGAGTTGGGCCGGACCTGTAAGTATCAGGACAGAAGAAGAACTAACATTCACTGAACACTTGGCTCTGTATCAGGCTCTGTACTTGTCATGTGTCGTCTTTACAAAAATGGATGTTTCATCCCTATTTTACAGATTAAGGCAGCTGAGACTCAGAAGTTAAGAAGCTTAAGAAGGGTTTCCTACCCCACACAAGGGCAGAGTTGAGGCTGAAGCACATTTCTGTCCCCAGAGCTCCTGTCCTTGCTGTCACATCCTTGCTGGATTTACAGTAGGGTGGGGCTTGGGAGCAAGACCAATCATGGAACTGCTGGGGTCACGTGGCAGCCAGGGAAGGGGCCCGGGGTCTCCTCTTTCACGTGGTCTGGTATCTTTTCTCTCACTGTACCACCACTCCAGTGCTGAGGGCACCTGTGAGCTGGCTTCTTGGGCACCTCCCGAGTCCTGTGTCTCGGTCAGACCCAGGGTCTGTGGCTGCTTCCTGGTC
>NW_011484009.1:0-213 GCF_000754665.1 Bison bison bison | reverse complement strand
GATGCTGAAGCTGAAACTCCAATTCTTTGGCCACCTGATGCGAAGAACTGACTCATTTGAAAAGACTCTGATTCTGGGAATGGTTGAAGATGGGAGGAGAAGGGGATAACAGAAGATGAGATGGTTGGATGGCATCACCGACTCAATGGACATGAGTTTGGGTGGACTCCTGGAGTTGGTGATGGACAGGGAGGCCTGGCGTGCTGCAGTCCA
>NW_011484008.1:13482-14038 GCF_000754665.1 Bison bison bison | reverse complement strand
TGATCCTATGGATTGTAGCCCTCCAGGCTCTTCTCTCCATGGGGTTCTCCAGGCAAGAATACTGTAGTGGGTTGCCATTTCCTTCTCCAAAAGCTTTTTTAGTTCAATACAATTTCATTTGTCTGTTTCTGTCTTTGTTGCCTGTGCTTTTGGTGTCATATTCAAATATTAGTGCACAGACAGTGTCAAGAAACATTTCCTGGGGGTGGTCCTAAGACGGCAGAGGAATAGGATGGGCAGACCACTTTCTCCCCCACAAATTCATCGAAAGAACATTTGAACACTGAGAAAATTCCACAAAACAACTTCTGAACACTGGCAGAGGACATCAAGCACCCAGAAAAGCAGCCCATTGTCTTCAAAAGGAGGTTGGACAAAATGTAAAAGATATAAAGAAAGAAAAAAAAGTTAGGGATGGAGATCCATCTGGGGAAGGGAGTCTTAAAAGAGGAGAAGTTTCCAAACTCTAGGAAACTCTCTCACTGGCAGGTCTGTGGGGAGTTTTGGAATCTCAGAGGGCAACATAACTGGGAAGAAAAATAAATAAATAAATAAA
>NW_011484008.1:8358-9561 GCF_000754665.1 Bison bison bison | reverse complement strand
TAAGGGATGGGATGGGGAGGGAGATGGGAAGGTGTTCAGGATGGGGAGCACATGTACACACATGTCTGATTCATGTCAATGTATGGCAAAAACCAGTACAATATTGTAAAACAATTCACCTCCAATTAAAATAAATAAAATTTTTAAAAAATTAAAAAAAGAAATGTTTCCTCTACATTTTCTTCTAGTAGTTTTACAGTTTCAGGTCTTATATTTAAATCTTTATTCCATTTTGACTTCATTTCATATGCTGTGTATTATAAGGGTCCAATTTCATTTTTCTGCATATGGATATACAGGTTTACCAAACTATTTTATGAAGAGATATCCTTTCCCGATTGTGTGTTCTTGCCACCTTTGTTGAAGAACCATTGATTGAAAATATATGGATGCCATTCTGGGCTTTTTATTGTTATTTGGTCTATATGTTCATTTTTATACCAGTACCATGCTGTCTAATTTACTCTTACTTTGTAGTATATTTTAAAATCAAGCAGTGTGATACCTCCAGCTTTGTTCTTCTTTATCAAGGTTGTTTTTCCTAATCAGGGTCTTCTGTGGTTCCATAAGAATTTTAGGATTGTTTTATCTAGTTCTATGAAAAATGCCATTGGAATTTGGATAGGGATTGCATTGAATCTATTTATTTCTGTGGGTAGAATGATCATATGAAAATATTAATTCTTCCAGTCCCTGTAGATGGTATATGCTTCCAATTTATTTGCATCTTCTTCAATTTCTTTCATTAATGTGTCATAATTATCAGTGTTCACATCTTTCACTTCCTTGGTTAAATTTACTCCTGGTATTTTATTGGTTTTGATGCTATAGTAAATATGATTATGTTCTTAATTTCTTTTTTGGATAGTTCATTGATAACATAGAAGTGCAACTCATTTTTGTAAGCTGATTTTGTATCTTGCAAATTTACCAAATTCATTTATTAATTCTAAAATTTTGGTGGTGTCCTTCATTATTATAAGATTATGTCATGTGTAAACAGAGATAATTTAATTCTTCCTGTTTGATTTGTATGCTTTATATTTCTTTTTCCTCCTTAACTGATCTGACTAGGACTCTTAGTACTATGTTGAGTAGAAGTGGCAAGAATGGGCATTAGTGTCTTGTTCCTGATCTTACAGGAAAAGCTGCAAGTATTTCAGCATTGAGCATCATGTTAGCTGTGACTTGTCATATGTGGCC
>NW_011484008.1:4405-5239 GCF_000754665.1 Bison bison bison | reverse complement strand
GGACAGCAGGGTACATATACTTAAACCTGTACTATAAGTAAGCACTTGGTCCCCAGGAAGAGTACTAATAAGGGTAAGAACTGTCCATATAATAAAAGCCATAAAATAGTTGAAGAAGAAAGAAACTTTAGAGGCTGCAAAGGGCATGTAGCAGGGAAAGTATTTAATGCTGTTTCATAGGAAATGTCATGGAATACATATATTGTCATCTTCGGTTTGTACCTTAATCAAGAAGGATGCTACTTTTCATAGCCAAAGGAGATAAGGCCATTTCTCCCTTCATTGTAATAATGTGGGCAAAAAATCTAAAGAAAAGAATTAGTAGAGGGCAAGACTCAAGATACTGAGTGTCGTACTTGACTACGCAAGATGAAGATTACAAACTGACACAAATAAGAGAGAAGCCGTTTTCTAGTAAGCAGTAATTCAGGCAGGCTGTATTTTGCTGCCTGTATTTGGTGGGGTAGGAGAGCTATGTTAACAATGCAGTGACAAACACTTTGTATCAAAAGTGAACTTCAATAAAGGTAAATCTTAAAACATCCTAGAAGAAACATGCATAGAAACTATCTCAATAGTCAATGAAAGAATGAATGAGGGAGAAGTGGGAATATTAAGGTAGCACCCATGGGGGAGTTGAGAAGAACAGAAGCAACAGAAATTAGTGGGAAGAGACATGTAGGGTTCATTTCTTAAGTTCCTAAGAAATGCTAAATTTTTTCAGTTTATTAATTTTTTTTAAATTTATTTTAGTTGAAAGCTAATTACATTAAAATATTGTAGTTGTTTTGCCATACATTGACATCAATCAGCCATGGGTGTACATGTTTTCCA
>NW_011484008.1:0-185 GCF_000754665.1 Bison bison bison | reverse complement strand
TCCATTCTTCTTTCTCAAGATCGCTTTGGCTATTCGAGGTTTTTTGTATTTCCATACAATTTGTGAAATCATTTGTTCTAGTTCTGTGAAAAATACCATTGGTAGCTTAATAGGGTTTGCATTGAATCCATAGATTGCTTTGGGTACTATACTCATTTTCACTATATTGATTCTTCCAATCCCTG
>NW_011484007.1:29429-30524 GCF_000754665.1 Bison bison bison | reverse complement strand
CACATGGAACCTTCTTCAGGATAGATCACATCTTGGGCCATAAATCTAGCCTTGGTAAATTCAAAAAAACTGAAATCATTCCAAGCATCTTTTCTGACCACAATGCAGTAAGGTTAGGTATCAATTACAAGAGAAAAACTATTAAAAATTCCAACATATGGAGGCTGAACAACATGCTGCTGAATAACCAACAAATCACAGAAGAAATAAAAATGTGAATAGAAATGAATGAAAATGAAAGCACAACAACCCAAAACCTATGGGACACTGTAAAAGCAGTGCTAAGTGGAAGGTTCTTAGCAATACAGGCTTACCTAAAGAAATGAGAAAAAGGTCAAATAAATAACCTAACTTTACACCTAAAGCAACCAGAAAAGAAAGAAATGAAGAACCCCAGGGTTAGTAGAAGGAAAGAAATCTTAAAAATTAGGGGAGAAATAAATGCAAAAGAAACAAAAGAGACCATAGCAAAAATCAACAAAGCCAAAAGCTGTTCTTTGAGAAGATAAATAAAATTGACAAACCATTAGCCAGACTTATCAAAAAACAAAGGGAGAAAAATCAAATCAACAAAATTGAAAATGGGGCAAAACCAAAACAATATTATAAAGTAATTAGCCTCTAATTAAAATAAATAAATTTAAAAAAAGAAAGAAATGGAAATGGAGAGATCATAACAGACAACACAGAAATACAAAGGATCATAAGAGACTACTATCAGCAACTATAGGCCAATAAAATGGACAACTTGGAAGAAATGGACAAATTCTTAGAAAAGTACAACTTTCCAAAACTGAACCAGCAAGAAATAGAAAATCTTAACAGACCCATCACAAGCACAGAAATTGAAACTGTAATCAGACATCTTCCAGCCAACAAAAGCCCAGGTCCAGATGGCTTCACTGCTGAATTCTACCAAAAACTTATAGAAGAGCTAACACCTATCCTACTCAAACTCTTCCAGAAAATTGCAGAGGAAGGTAAACTTCCAAACTCATTCTATGAGGCCACCATCACCCTAATACCAAAACCAGACAAAGATGCCACAAAAAAAGAAAACTACAGGTCAATATCACTGATGAACATAGATGCAAA
>NW_011484007.1:28400-28998 GCF_000754665.1 Bison bison bison | reverse complement strand
ACTAGAACACTTTCTAACGCCATACACAAAAATGAACTCAAAATGGATTAAAGATCTAAACATAAGACCAGAAACTATAAAACTCTTAGAGGAAAAGATAGGCAAAACACTCTCTGGCATAAATCACAGCAGGATCCTCTATGACCCACCTCCCAGAATATTGGAAATAAAAGCAAAAATAAACAAATGGGACCTAATTAAACTTAAAACCTTTTGCACAACAAAAGAAACTATAAGCAAGGTGAAAAGACAGCCTTCAGAATGGGAGACAATAATAGCAAATGAAAGTGAAAGTGAAGTCACTCAGTCGTGTCTGACTCTTTGCAACCCCATGGACACCAGGCTCCTCCGTCCAGGGGATTTTCTAGGCAAGAGTACTGGAGTGGGTTGCCTTTTTCTTCTCCAGGGAACTTCCCAACCCAGGGATCGAACCCAGGTCTCCCGAAATGAAGCAACTGACAAAGAATTAATCTCAAAAATATACAAGCAACTCCTGCAGCTCAATTCCAGAAAAATAAATGACCCAATCAAAAAATGGGCTAAAGAACTAAACAGACATTTCTTCAAAGCAGACATACAGATGGCTAACAAACACATG
>NW_011484007.1:23793-27144 GCF_000754665.1 Bison bison bison | reverse complement strand
TGTAAATTATCATATGTGAAACTAATTGCCAGTCCAGGTTCGATGCATGATACAGGGTGCTCGGGGCTGGTGCACTGGGGTGACCCAGAGGGATGGGATGGGGATGGAGGTGGGAGGGGGGTTCAGAATGGGGAATACATGTACACCCATGGCGGATTCATGTCAATGTATGGCAAAGCCAATACAATATTGTAAAGTAATTAGCCTCCAATTAAAAAAAAATTTTTTTAGTCAGTTTTTGAAGCAACCAATAAAGACATTTCTGATACAACTGTATATTTCTAATAATCAATTTTTGCAGTATTTTACAATTGAAAGTTTTTTTTTTTTTTGTATACTCTTGAGTGGGCCTCTATGGCAACCCACTGTAGCATTCTTGCCTAGAGAACTCCATGGAGAGAGGGGCCTGGTGGGCTAGAGCCCATGGGGTCCCAAAGAGTCACAACTGAGTGATTAACACTTTTACTTTCACACTCCTGGGGAGCCTCTCAAGTGATTATTCTGTTAAAACTTTCATTGGTTGTTTCTCATGAGATATGTAGCATTAGACCCCATCCTGTATCCTGTACCTTCCCTCCACCAGCTGTGTGTAGGTCCCTAGAGTGGGGGATGGGGGGGGCGGAGTTCGGATAAGGGTCAAGCCAGGGAGGGGAGGTCAGGTGGTCAGGATTTACCTTGGTTCTGCTAGAGGTGGATTAACTGGAAGGTGACAAAGCTTAAGCGATTTTTTGTTCTTGTTCTAAATAAATACTTTTAAACAAACAAAAAGAAATTGTAGCTAGTTTTTCCTAAGATGTAATTTTTAAAATTTAGTTTTACCTTTAAGGCATCAGAAGAGATGTAAAATTTTCTTAAAAAAGAAATGACTTTTAAAAAAATACCCTGAGTTTAGGCTAACTTACTTTAAATAAAGTGGTTGTTGGAATGCATGCTTGGGGCATGGTCTCACACCTTACCATATAAACAGAGTCTAAATTCTTCCTCATTCGACTTTCCTGAGTTGAATTTGATTTTTGCTGTATATAGTCCACTCATTTCCATGGTGAGATTCCTGATGCTCAAGAAAGCCATCTCTGTTAGGTTGAGTCTGTGCTTGTATATTTCTTCAAGTTCATACCAGTCAGGATTAGGGGTCTGAGGCTTCCAGGACACTAGAAGCTGTGTTTTCTCATCATCCTCAGATTTCCAATTCCATTCAATCTCTCGGACGTTAGGATGCAAAGGGGAGGTCAGTGTCAGCTGGACAGATGTCCCAACAGTCCTTTTCAACGTGCAGGAAGAGCTGGGGTATTTGACAGCTTGAGAATCTGGTGAAGGACTAGATAAGCCTGGAGGAAGAAAGAAGCAGAGCAAATGTTTTGCTATATCTGCTGTCCTCACATCACACTAATTTTACACTTATAAAAAGATTATCTCCGTTTTTACAGACAAGGAAACAAAACTGAAGAGGTAAACTTGCTTAGGCATTGGTCCTGCCTAGAAGTTGATAGTTTTGATTCAAGCACACATCTATCACCCTTCCAGACTCATGCTCTTTCCTTTTCTTGCAGCTTGCACCCAATATGGCCTTTGGTTTAATTCTGCTACTGCTGCTGCTGCTAAGTCGATACAGTCATGTCTGACTCTGTGCAATCCCATAGACGGCAGCCCACCAGGATCCCCTGTCTCTGGGTTTCTCCAGGCAAGAACACTGGAGTGGGTTGCCATTTCCTTCTCCAATGCATGAAAGTGAAAAGTGAAAGTGAAGTCGCTCAGTCGTGTCCGACTCTTAGCGACCCCATGGACTGCAGCCCACCAGGTTCCTCTGTCCCTGGGATTTTCCAGGCAAGAGTACTGGAGTGGGGTGCCATTGCCTTCTCCATGATTTAATTCTAGGAAATAGAAACGAAAAATATTGAAGTTGATGAGTAATAATACAATTTCTCCATTGTTTCTATACACTAGAAGAAAATTATTTCAGCTCTCTCCTATGCTATCTTTTTTTCCCCCTCAACCCATTGTTTTTTGGTTTCTGGCCACCACTCCTCTGAAATTGCTCTTGATTGAGATATTGATGACTACTTAAAATTAACAAATCCGCATGTCATTAGTCAATCTGTCAGTCCTAACCTTATGGGACTATCTTGTGGCACTTGACATATGACTACTCTTTCTTGAAACTCTACTTATTTGATACAAATTTTTACTCATTGGGCCCTCAGTCCACTTTCTTTCAATAAATGTTTAATGAGCTAGGCATAACTGAGATTGCTAGAGATACAGTGGTGAACAAGTGGACCAGATCCCTGCTTTCATGGAACTACCATTGTAGTCAAGGAGACTGCTGAAAAAATCAGGAGAAAGTACAAGATTTCAGATACTTGTAAGTGCTGTTAAAAAAGGATGTGGCACAGATTTCATGGGGCATGGTTCCACACCTTACCATATAAACAGAGTCTAAATTCTTCCTCATTCAATTTTCCTGAGTGGAATTTGATTTTTGCTGTATATCAGATCAGATCAGATCAGTCGCTCAGTCGTGTCCGACTCTTTGCGACCCCATGAATTGCAGCACGCCAGGCCTCCCTGTCCATCACCAACTCCTGAAGTTCACTCAGACTCATGTCCATCGAGTCAGTGATGTAGTCCACTCATTTCCATGGTGAGATTCCTGATGCTCAAGAAAGCCATCTCTGTTAGGTTGAACATCTGAACTCCCTTCTCATCTGAACTCCTTTCTCATATTTATGGAATTTTCTGTCTTATGAAACACAGCCCAGTGTGAAAATGCCTGATACTTTCCCAGCCACCTTTATAGCAGAGACAGCACATAACCTGGGCTCCTCCAGTCAGATGCACCTACTCAGACTTCCAAACAGAAGCTACTGCATGGTGAGAGGGGGACCACAGTATACGTGCTATTGATGCAAGGGTGACAGCGGTTGTGAGGCAAGTCAAGTATCCTGTCAGTGGGATGTAAGCTGTGGTGTCTGTGTCAGAAGTAACAGACCAGTTTCTACTGGACCAGTTCTGTTGTGGCTCCTGGATGAGTCATCTCAGAGCCTGGTCACCGGATCCCTCAAAGGTCTGTGGACCACCTGCTCTCCTTTAATATGAATATTTAACTATCAGTTGATTTCTTGGACTTATATAGTCAAGAAATACAAGAGAAGAAAAAGATCTACAAAATCAACCCCAAACAATTAAGAAAATGGAAATAGGAATATACATATCAATAATTACTTTAAATGTAACTGGATTAAATGTTTTTTAAATTTATTTTTAATTGGAGGATAATGCTTTACAATATTGTGTTGGTTATTGCCATATAACAACGTGAACCAGCCATTGGTATACACATATTCCCTTCCT
>NW_011484007.1:19321-23693 GCF_000754665.1 Bison bison bison | reverse complement strand
CCCCCCACCCCAGCCCTCTAGGTCATCACAGAGCACTGAGCTGAGTTCCCTGTGCTATACAGCTGCTTCCCACTTGCTATTTTACACAGGGTAAGGCAATGGCACCTCACTCCAGTACTCTTGCCTGGAAAATCCCATGGGCGGAGGAGCCTGGTAGGCTGCAGTCCATGGGGTCACTAAGAGTCAGACACGACTGAGCGACTTCACTTTCACTTTTCACTTTCATGCACTGGAGAAGGAAATGGCAACCCACTCCAGTATTCTTGCCTGGAGAATCCCAGAGACGGGGGAGCCTGGTGGGCTGCTGCCTATGGGGTCGCACAGAGTCAGACACGACTGAAGCGACTTAGCAGCAGCAGCAGCAGCAGCAGCAGTGTATATATGTCAATGCTACTCTCTCAATTTGTCCCACCCTCTCCTTCCCCCACTGTGTTCTCTACATCTGTTCTCTACTTCTGTATCTTTACCCACCCTGCAAATAAGTTCATCAGTACCAATTTTCTTAGATTCCATTTATATGCATATATATATTTCTATATATCAACATTTACTTTTCTCTTTCTGGTTTACTTCACTGTTTGGCAGGCTCTATGTTCATCCACAGTCAGTTGATATCTGTTGCTTGTAACCAAAATGCTGATTGACAATTAGAGATAATGTGATAAGATATTGGTGGTTTAATGGATGTGTGAGGCATGGATGGTTTATTAAGAAAGTACCCTAAAAAGATGTGACAGCTAAAGTGAGTTCTGAATGATTAGAGGACAGAATGAATTCTTCCAGGCATACAAATTTTCCAGTGTACAAAAGATCATGGTCTCCATGTGGGATGAATGGAGGACTGTGCCTGGAGTGGACTGAGTGAAGAAGAGATCTGAAGAAAGACTAAGGCAGGAAAGGCCTTGTAGGGTTTGTAGGTGGTTTGGATAGATTCTGATTGCCACAGGAAGCTGCCAAATGGTTTTCAGCGGGGTAATATGTGCTTTACATTTTTATTGATCACTTTAGAATACATACTGTGTGCATAATGATTTATAGGAAGGCAAGAAGAGGAAAAGGGATTCCAGTTCAGAGGCTTTTGCAGTAGGTTAAGTGAGAGAAGGATGGTGGTAGGGAATCAGGAGAAATGGGGAGATTCAGGAAATTTTGGAGGTAGAGTTATAGAGACTGCTGATGGACTGGATGTCAGAGAGAAGGAAAAGAAGAATCAAAGATGATTTCTAGGTTTTTGGCTTAAACAGTTGGGTAGATGGAGTGACATTTATTGAGCTATAAATATCATTAAAGTCTGGGGAGGAGCAGGTTTGTGGTGAAGGTAGGCATAACACAAGAATTCAGCTTTATACTGTCAACTTTGGCTTCCAAGAACAGATGTTAAATGGGCCACATAGATGGGTTAAGCCTGGGGGGCAGATGTCCAGGCTGGAAATGTGGCCCTTAGTGCAGTCATGCTACTTACAGCCATGGGATTAGCTAAAATCACCTAGGGATTAGGTGACTATAGCTAGGGAAGGAAAGAGGGCATAGCACTGACCACCAGAGGATTCAGGTCCATTGGGAGAGGTGGAGAAGGAACAGCCAGTGGGGAAGACCAGGTAAGGGCAGGGTCAGAAAAGCCAAAGAAGGAAAGTGTTTCATGAAGGAGGGGTGGACAACTAGGGCAGCGCTACTGAGAGCTGAGGTCAGATTTCCTTTCATTCTTTTCTTTGTCTATTTCTTAGTACTTCCAAAATGCCTTTGTACTTCTCATTCCATTATTACTCATCTCCTTAATACATATACTTCTTCACTATTATATTAAAATAGTTAAATAATACCCATCCTGCTCTTTATTCTCTGTTGCTCACCACCATCACAACTAGAATGAAAATGTAGAACATTCACTAGCCCACATTCCCTGCTCAGCCTTGTACTATTCTTACACCTCCCCCTGCAACATTCTTCCAATTTGAAGGTTTCACTGACTTAGTCAAGTGTTCTGTGTCCAGACATTTATTATATTTTCTCTGAAAATATGACTCCTTGATTTTAAGATTCTTTGTCGCTGTTGTTGTTCAGTAGTCAAGTCGTTTCTGACTTTTTGAGACCCCATGGACTGCAACACACCAGGGTTCCCTGTCCCTCACCATCTCCCAGAGTTTGCCCAAGTTAATGTCCATTGAATCAGTGATGCCACTCAACCATCTCATCCTCTGTCGTCCCCTTCTCCTCCTGCCTTCAATCTTTCCCAGCATCAGGGTCTTTTGCAATGAGTCATCTCTTCACATCAGGTGGCCAAAGTATTAGCTTCAGCATCAGTCCTTCCAATGAGTATTCAGTGTTGATTTCCTTTAAGATTGACTGGTTTGATCTCCTTGCTGTCCAAGGGACTCTCAAAAGTCTTCTCCAGCACCACAGTTGGAAAGCATCAATTCTTTGGTGCTCTGCCTTCTTTATGGTCCAACTCTCTCACATGTACATGACTACTGGAAAGACCATAGCCTTGACTATACGGACATTTGTTGGCAAAGTGATGTCTTTACTTTTTAGTGCACTGCCTAGGTTTTTCATAGCTTTTCTGCCAAGAAGCAATTGTCTTCTAATTTTATGGCTGCAGTCACCATCTGCAGTGATTTTAGAGCCCAAGAATAGGAAATCTGTCACTGCTTCTGCCGTTTCCTCTTCTATTTGCCATGAAGTGATGGGACCAGATGCCATGATCTTAGTTTTTTAATACTGAGTTTTAAGTCGGCTTTCTCACTCTCCTCCTTCACCCTCATCAAGAAGCTCTTTAGTTCCTATTCACTTTCTCCCATTAGAGTGATATCATCTGCATATCTGAGATTGTTGATATTTTTCCCGGCAATATTGATTCCAGCTTGTAACTCATCCAGCCTGGCATTTCACATAACATGCTACGTGTGTAAGTTAAATAAACAGGGTGACAATAAACAGCCTTGTCATAGTCCCTTCTCAATCCTGAACCAGTCAGTTGTTCCATACAAGGTTCTAACTGTTGATTCTTGAAATGCATATAGGTTTCACAGGAGACAGATAAGATGGTCTGGTATTCCTATCTCTTTAAGAGCTTTCCACAATTTGTTATGATCCACACAGTTAAAGGTTTTAGTGTAGTCAATGAAACAGAGGTAGATGTTTTTCTGAAATTCTCTTGCTTTCTTTATGAAAGCAAGAAAGTGAATGTTGGCAATTTGATCTCTGATTCCTCTGCCTTTTCTAAATCCAACCTGAACATCTGAAATTTCTTGGTTGGCATAATGCTGAAGCCTAACTTGGAGGATTTTGAGCATAACCTTACTAATGTGGAAGATGAGTGCAATTGTCCAGTGCTTTGAACATTCTTTAGTATTGCCCTTCTTGGGAATTGGGATGAGGATTCACCTTTTCCAGTCCTGTGGCCACTGCTGGGTTTTCCAAATTTGCTGACATATTTAATGAAGTCCTTTGATAGCATCAACTTCTAGGATTTTAAATAGCTCTGCTGGAATTCCATCACCTCTACTATAGCTTTATTGACAGCAGTGCTTTACAAGGCCCACTTGACTTCACACCCCAGAATGTCTGGCTCTGGGTACATGACCACACCATTATGGTTATTTGGGTTATTAAGATCTTTTTTGTACATTTTTTCTGTGTATTCTTTCTATCTCTTCTTGATCTTACATTATCATCATCTATGCAGTTTAATTACAATTGTTGTGTGGTTTTTTGCTCACTACTGTTTATTCTTTATCTTTCTCTACTGTTCCATGTGGGTTCTAAGTTGCTTCAGTTGTGTCCAACTTTTTGCAACCCTATGGACTGTAGCCTGCTGGACTTCTCTGTCCATGGGATTCTCCAGGCAAGAATACTGGAGTGGGTTGCCATTATTCTTCCTCCTCCAAGGAATCTTCTCAACGCAGGGATTAAACTCATGTCTCTTATGTCTCCTGCATTGGCAGGTGGGTTCTTTACTGCTAGCACCGCCTGAGAAGCCCACCTACTGTTAAGATTAGCTTCTTATTTGATGGACAACTTTTTTGAGGATTTTTCTCAAATAGGCTCTGTGAGTGATATACTCTCTGAATCCTTCAGTTCAGTTGAGTTCAGTTGCTCAGTCGTGTCCGACTCTTTGCGACCCCATGAATCGCTGCACTCCAGGCCTCCCTGTCCATCACCAACTCCTGGAGTTCACTCAGACTCACGTCCATCGAGTCGGTGATGCCATCCAGCCATCTTATCCTCTGTCGTCCCCTTCTCCCCCTGCCCCCAATCCCTCCCAGCATCAGGGTCTTTTCCAATGAGTCAACTCTTCACATCAGGTGGCCAAAGTACTGGAGTTTCAGCTTTAGCATCATTCCTTCCAAAGAAATCCCAGGGCTGATCTCCTTCA
>NW_011484007.1:13170-19221 GCF_000754665.1 Bison bison bison | reverse complement strand
TTCAGCATCAGTCCTTCCAATGAGTATTCAGTGTTGATTTCCTTTAAGATTGACTGGTTTGATCTCCTTGCTGTCCAAGGGACTCTCAAGAGTCTTCTCCAACACCACAGTTCAAAAGCATCAATTCTTCGGCACTCAGCCTTCTTCACAGTCCAACTCTCACATCCATACATGACCACTGGAAAAACCATAGCCTTGACTAGACGGACCTTTGTTGGCAAAGTAATGTCTCTGCTTTTGAATATGCTATCTAGGTTGGTCATAACGTTCCTTCCAAGGAGTAAGTATCTTTTAACTTCATGGCTGCAGTCACCATCTGCAGTAATTTTGGAGCCCCCCCAAAAGTAAAGTCTGACACTGTTTCCACTGTTTCCCCATCTATTTCCCATGAAGTGATGGGACCGGATGCCATGATCTTTGTTTTTTGAATGTTGAGCTTTAAGCCAACTTTTTTCACTCTCCACTTTCACTTTCATCAAGAGGCTTTTCTGAATCCTTACTTAAGTGCTAATGTCTTCTCTTGTTTAGTCACTAAGTCATACACAACTCTTTTGTGACCCTGTGGACTGTAGCCCAACAGGCTCCTCTCTCCATGGAATTTCTCAAGCAAGAATACTGGAGTGGGTTGCCATTTCCTTCTCCAAGGGAATCTTCTCAACCCAGGGATTGAACCTGAGTCTCCTGCATTCCAGGCAAATTCTTTACTGCTGAGCCATCCAGGATGGCATTGAGGCTGAATGGCAAAGATTGCTCTCCTATTCTCTGAGTAGCACACAGATGCCTTTTCACTGTCATCAAACTTCCAGTTTGCAGATGAAAAGTCTGAATTTTTTTTTTTCTTTAAAAATATTTTCCCTTTGGAAACTTCTTGCTCTTTTCGTTATATTTCAAGAATTGTACCAGCATATCCTTAGGTACAGGTTTCCCAGGTGGTGCTGGCAATAAAGAACCTGCCTGTCGATGCAGGAAATTCAGGAGACCTGGGTTCAATCCCTGGGTCTGGAAGATCCCCTGGAGGAGAGCATGGCAACCACTCCAGTATGCCTGGTGTGCTACAGTCCATAGGGTGACAAAGAGTCAGACATGACTGAGACAACTTAGTACACATGCACTCACTCTTAGGTACTTGTCTTTTTTTGAGGTCAAATTCTCATACAATTAACACTATAAAGAGTATGATTCAGTGGCATTTTGTGTATTCCCAATGTTGTTCAACTATTATCTCTCTCAATTTTGTTGATCTTTTCAAAAAACTAACTTGTGGTTTCATTGATTTCACTGATTCAATTACTTTTCTACATTCTATTTCATTTATGTCTGCACTAATCTCTATTATTATTTCCTTTTATTCTGCTGGTTTTGGGTTTAGTTTGTTCTTTTGATAGTTCCATAAGATATATATTTACATTGTTGATTTGAGATCCTTTTTAATTTTTTAATGTAGGGATTTATAACCATAATGTAATGTAATGAGCAGTACTTTTAATACATTTATAAATTTTTGTATGTTTTGCTTCATTTTCATTCATCACAAAGTATTTTTTCATTTCTCTTTTGATTTCTTCTTTGGCCTATTGGTTGAATAAGAGTATTTTGTTAAATTTTCATGTAATTACAAATTTTCCAGCTTTCTTTTGGTTATTAATTTCTACCTTTGGGTATTGATATCTACCTTGGACACAGTATGGTCTGAGAAGATAGTTTCTATAATTTTGAACTTTTAAAATTCATGAATTTTTATTCATGGTCTAACATGATTTACCTTATAGAATGTCCAAGTGCAATTAAGAAAAATGTGCATTCTGTTGTTGGGTAGAGTGTTCTATACATGTATTTTATAAATTTAGTTGGTTTATAATATTGCCCAAGTTCTCCATGATTTACTGATCTTTTTCTAGATGTTTTATCTGTAAATAAGGCACTGAAGTTTCCAATTATTTTTGTAAAAATATTTTTCCTTTTAGTTCTGTCAATATTTGTTTCATAATTTGCAGACTGTTGTTTGGCATGCATATTGCATACTTGTTATATTTTCTTGATGAATTGACCCTTTATAGGTATAAAATGTCCCATTTTTGTCTCATAACTTTATTTTTTACTTAAAATCTATTTTTCTAATATCAGAAGTTACCCTAGCTCTCTTTTCACTATGACTTATGTAGATCCCCCCGCCCCCATTCTTTCCCTTTCATCCTATGTATGTCTTGTTGTCTATAGCGAGTCAGGGCAGTTTAATTTTTTCAACTTTATTAAGCTTTTAAATAGCCAATAAATTCATATAGCTAAAAATGTAAACGGTATAGAATGATAAACTATGAAAAGACTCATGCCTTTTTCCTTTACCCTATAACTTTTCAAAGATATTCTATCTGTATGTATAGAAAACATATACATAATTCCCCTTCTTTTTTACACGAATAACAAGTTATGTAATCTGCTCTGAACAGTGCTTTTTTCCCCCTTGATGATGTAGGTTAGTAATTATTTTATAACAGCACATAAATAACTGAGTTAGTCTTTTGCATAGTCACATAGAATTCTCCTGAATTGTTATTGATCCTCTTATTTTCCAAAGGAAGAATATTTAAATATTTCCCCCTTTTTTGACTTTTAATATATGAGTTATACTATTTTCTCTTATTTGTGACATTTTTTTCTAACCATGTGGGCTTCCCAGTTGGCTCAGTGGATAAAGAATCTGCCTGCAATTCAGGAGAAGCAAGAGACATAGGTTCGATCCCTGGGTTGGGAAAATTCCCTGGAGGAGGGCATGGCAACCCACTTCATTATTCTTGCCTGGAGAATCCCATGGGCAGAGAAGGCTGGAGAGCTAAAGTCCATAGGGTCACAAAAAGTCAGACACGACTGAACCAACTGAGCATGGGGTCAAATCTATCAACGTTTTTTGTTTTTCAGAAGTTTTTGATTGTGCCCTTGTCTTTGTCATACTCAAGCCTTTCTTACTCTTGGCCATTAAATAAATCATCCCATGATTGTTTCATTTTTCTTGGAATGGTAAAAATTTAGTTTTGAGCAAAAATATCCTTAAAGTATTCTCTATTAACATGACTGAGGTAGTGATGGGGCAACTAAACATATTTCTTCCTTGCCTCATAAATAGAGATTTTAGCTTTAGAGAAAGGGTGTGTGTTTTTTGTTTGTTTGTTTTTGTTTTTTAATAAACATTAGTCTTACATAAGAATCTTTTTCTCTTTCCAGCCAATTACCAATAATAATAGCAATTGATTTTAATGGGTTATTATGAATTCTGTTAATTGTCTATCATTAGAAAGTATTTCATAAATACCTAGAAAAAAATGGGAGAGACACAAAACTTCCATGTCTTTGGGAAGTTTTTCTAACACATTGAGAATTATTTTGTGTCAATCATCTGGATCTGGATAGAGCTTCTCAGAAGAAAGAATTAGACTGGTGTAGATGGAGAAATTATTTAAATGACGAGTGGAAGTTAATTAGACTATCACTGGGTAGGTGAGAGTTCAGAATGAGGAGGACAGAGAATATTTACAATAGGAAATAAATAATAGAAGTGGAGGCTTGAATGCAGAATCTAGCAAGATAGTTGTAATTAGTCTCACTCAAATGGTGGCTCAGGTGGTAAAGAATCCTCCTGCAATGCAGGAGACCTGGGTTTAGTCCCTGGGTTGGGAAGATCCTCTGGAGAAGGGAATGGTTACCCACTCCAGTATTCTGGCCTGGAGAATTCCATGGACTGTATAGTTCATGGGGTCGCAAAAAGTCAGACACCATTCAGTGACTTTCACTTTCATAGTGTAAGTAAATGTCATGTACTAGCATGTTGTGGGAAATTAATTTGGATTTATTGAAAATTATTAAGTACAAACATGGTCAAAAATCAAAGGAGTTTTGAAAAAATTAAGTAATGGAAGCAATTGAGATTTCTCAAGAAGGTAACCTCTAAAACTGGTCTAATCCTAGTGCTGGGCATCAGTTTGATTGGAGAGAATCCTGGAGGCAGACAAGTGAAGAAACTCTCTAGGTCTGAGTACAATGATACAGACTTAAGATATTATGTTGCTATTCTATATCTTCCTATCAGTAATTATAATAGTAATTTCAATGAGATTATTTTTACCCATATACTATATTCATGTTCCAAAGAATGCAAGACAAGGTTATTTCACCTAAAGTGAAAGTGAAAGTGAAATCGCTTAGTCGTGTCCGACTTTTTGCGACTACATGGACTGTAGCCTACCAGGCTCCTCAGTCCATGGGATTTTCTAGGCAAGAATACTGGAATGGGTTGCCATTTTCCTTCTCCAGGGGATCTTTCTGACCCAGGGATCGAACCCGGGTCTCCCGCATTGTAGGCAGATGCTTTACCGTCTGAGCTACCAGGAGAGCCCTAAATGTGACCTTTATTTCTAGGGAGATTTATCCCCTAAGTTATTGCATCCTTTTTAAACTTGTCAACCCTGATGAGCAACATAGAAAAAATTCTAAAAATTCTTTAGGATTTCTATTAAAACAATAGAAATTCTCAGTCTGCATAATGTATGCTCAGTCACTCAGTCGTGTCCAATTCTCTATGGCCCCATGGACTGTATGTAGCCTGCCAAGCTCCTCTGCCCATGGAATTTTCTAGGCAAGAATACTGGACAAGGTTGCCATTTCCTACTCTAGCAAATCTTCCCAACCCAGAGATTGAATTGTCACCTCTTGCATGTCCTGCATTGGTAGCAGATTCTTTTTTAAAATTCATTTTTTTTCTATATATATATATTTATTTATTTATTTATTGAAGCATAGTGGACTTATAACATTTCAGGTGCACAGCAAGATAATTCAGTTATACATATACACATATATATTAGCTTCCCTGGTGGTTCAGTTGGTAGAGTCTTCCTGCAATGCTGGAAATCCGAGTTCGAACCCTGGGTTGGGAAGAACCCCTGGAGAAGGGGAATGGCAACGCACTCCAGTATTCTTGCTTGGAATCCCATGGAGGAGCATGGCAGGCTACAGTCCATGGGGTCACAAGAAGTCAGACACGACTGAGTGACTTTCACTATACACACTTATTATTTGTCAGATTACTTTCCATTATAGATTACTACAAGATATTGACTAGAGTTCCCTGTGCTATACAGTAAACCTTTGTTGCTTTTTGCATATCTAGTTTTTAAAATTAGAAATCTAGTATTCTGTTCATACTAAGTCAAACAAGTGGAATCAAAATGTCATAAATTTTATAGTTAGGCAAAAATTCATATATTATATATGCCATTTATATACATGCATACAAAAGCTTTTCTACTATGCTTGATAAAGACTTGAGACAGAACATCAAATAAAGAAGAGATGGAAAAATTGGAAAACATAAACTAAATGAAATGGGGGCACTGAATATGAAATGGAAAAATTGAAACAAACTAGATAAAAGTAAAAGATCATCATCTAGTTCAGTTGTTTTAAAAATGGCTGCTCATTAGAAATATATCTGGAGCTCTGGAGATAAAAGCAATACTTTGGAATTTGTATTTTTCAAAAACTTCAAAGATAATTCTGATATGCATCTGGATTTTAAAAAGTGATTACAGGTTTTTTCTCTTAAATGGTAGTTTTGGTGATATAGAATTCTTTTATTTTTCTGTTGACTAATCATGATACAATGGTATTAAGTGAATAATATTTACATTTTTAATTTAAATCTCTGATGTGTTTTTTTTATTTTATTTTATTTTTAAACTTTACATAATTGTATTAGTTTTGCCAAATATCAAAATGAATCTGCCACAGGTATACATGTGTTCCTCATCCTGAACCTTCCTCCCTCCTCCCTCCCCATACCATCTACAAGTAATAAATGCTGGAGAGGGTGTGGAGAAAAGGGAACCCTCTTACACTGTTGGTGGGAATGCAAACTAGTACAGCCACTATGGAGAACCTGTGCAGATTCCTTAAAAAACTGGAAATAGAACTGCCTTATGATCCAGCAATCCCACTGCTGGGCATACACACTGAGGAAACCAGAAGGGAAAGAGACACGTGTACCCCAATGTTCATCGC
>NW_011484007.1:10743-13070 GCF_000754665.1 Bison bison bison | reverse complement strand
CAGCCACTATGGAGAACAGTGTGCAGATTCCTTAAAAAACTGGAAATAGAACTGCCTTATGATCCAGCAATCCCACTGCTGGGCATACACACTGAGGAAACCAGAAGGGAAAGAGACACGTGTACCCCAATGTTCATCGCAGCACTGTTTATAATAGCCAGGACATGGAAGCAACCTAGATGTCCATCAGCAGATGAATGGATAAGAAAGCAGTGGTACATATACACAATGGAGTATTACTCAGACATTAAAAAGAATACATTTGAATCAGTTCTAATGAGGTGGATGAAACTGGAGCCTATTATACAGAGTGAAGTAAGCCAGAAGGAAAAACACCAATACAGTATACTAACGCATATATATGGAATTTAGAAAGATGGTAACAATAACCCTGTGTACGAGACAGCAAAAGAGACACTGATGATGTGTTTTTTATTGTGATAAAAATATACTTAACATAGAGAACAAGATGGCAGAGGAGTAGGTGGACGTGGAGTACATCTCTCTCTACATCAGGAATACCCCTTCAGACACAGAAGTGCATGTAGAACACAGCTGAGAGCAGATAGGAGTACCTGACCAGTGGAAAAGTATATATAGACCCACGCAAAACTCAGGAGGATGAAGGACAAGGGGGTAAAGCAGGGTGTTAGTAGGACTGGACCTGCCCTCGGTGGGGGGGTGGGGGATGGGGTGGGGAACTGAAGCAGGGATCCGATTCTCACATCAGAGCAACTGTCTGAATCACAGGAGAAACATTTAAGGCTGAGAGGGAAACAACTGAAATGTGGCAGCCTAAATGGAATGAGAATCAGACAGTCTTTGCTGCAGCCATACATGTCCTGGACAGGGACACAGGTGCCCTGGAAGGTGCAGCGGCTGGAAGCTGAAGTTTGGGGAACGTGGAGCAATTCCAGGGCGAGGGCTTCTGTTGAGTGCAGAGAGATGGACTGAGGGGTCGTGAGGGAGGAGATTGTGGTGGGAAATGCTTGTGAAGGAAAGCCAGGTAGCCATGGAAGCAAGGCAATACTGCTGAGTCATACCTAAGGGGTGGAGACACCACCATAGCTTCTCTCACCCCACCCACCAGCATTGGCAGCTGAACAATAAAGAGGCTGGATCATCAAATGCTTGAGTCACTGAACTACAGAGTAGGACCCCACTCAAGGTGCTCCGTTAAGAGACTGATGCACAGAACTACAGAGTAGGACCCCAGCCGGGGGGCCCCCGCTCTATGTGTCTGACACTCCAAACAACAGAGAAGGACCCCAGGCAAGGGAGCCCTCTAAGTGCTTGAAGGGGCAAAGCTGCGGAGAAAGACTGGCCAAGGAGGTCTTCTGATCTCCAGCTACAGGAGGCTCAAAAAAGACTCCGATAGGGCCATAACTCCTGCGGTGGAGGCAGTCAGTGTCCCTGCACACTTGGCGCCACCAAAGTCCCTACAAGCCAAGCAGATGCACCACCTTCACACTCAACTCTCACTGGGACAGAGCTGCCACAGGCAAAAATGTTTTGTGTCTATGCATGCAGGGTCACTTTGGTCATGTCCAGCTCTTTGCGACCCTGTAGACTATGGCCTGCCAGGCTTCTCTGTTGGAGGGTTCTCCAGGCAAGAATACTGGAGTATATTGGCCAATACTGGTTGCCATTCCCTTCTAGAGCATTGTATTTCCTGCTGCCCTAGCCACCAATTCCCCTGAATACCTGGTGCTGCCAGAACCCCTGCGACCCAAGCAGCTGCACCACCACCACACCTGGCCCTCACTGGGGTAGGCTCAAGTCCTCCAGGACAGCCTCAGGAGCAAACCCCAGTGGATGACCCATATGCAGAGGTGGAAATAAAACCACAAGTGAAACCTTATCCACCCAGGGGCAGGGTGGATAAGGAAGAAGACCCAAAACCATCCCATCACCTGTATAAGCTGCAGATTAAATCCACATGATCAGCTAGACAGATTCTATGTCTATGGAAATATATAAAAGGACATTGAGAGCTCCCACAAAAGAAAATCCACTAGTTCTGATAGCTGTGGACTTTGGAGGCATGAACACATAGGACAAAGGCCAGATTAGAATCTGAGCTGCGCCCACAACAGGTTAAGAGGTCAACACAGTGTTGGAGGGCATCCTAGGGAGGTGAGGTGGACTGTGACTTCCAGTGAGGGAAAGGACTCTGACACCAGTGACTCAAGAAAAACATTAATTATTTTTGTTTTTTGACTTGTTCTGTAGATTCTTTCGGATTTTTTTCCCTTTTTCCCCCCTCTGTTGTAGTTGTCGATTTTATTGGCACTATGAAATCTAATTAAGCTTTTGAGCTTTTTTTT
>NW_011484007.1:5877-10643 GCF_000754665.1 Bison bison bison | reverse complement strand
CAGTAACATTTTTTATTGTTGTTATAAACCTCTGACTCTACATTGGCATTTTGCAGTTCTGTGGAGTTTTTCTTTTCTGTTTTCTCCTTTTTGAATTAATTTTTTTAATTTTTAAAAACTATTATTATTTTTCTACATTTATTCATTTGCTTTTCCTACTGTTCTTTCCCCCTTGCAGTTAAACTTTAATGTATATAAATCTTCTTTATCTACTTCCATTTAACTTGGCATATCTATTCTTCCCTTCTTTTCTTTCTTTCCTTTACTTTCAACGTATTTGTTAGTTTTATTTTCATTGCTTTATTCCCCAATTGGCACTTTGCTTTAGTTTGTTTTCCAGTTTGTGCTTTAGTTAGTTTTGTTCTTAAATGGTAGATATAATTTTTGGTTTCCTTTGTTCACCAGGTTAATCTATTGTACAATATTTTTGTTGGACTGCTTTGATTTTGCTTATGGGTGTATATGTATATGTGTATATTCAGTCACACTTTTTATTGTTGTTATAAACCTCTGCCTCTATGTTGGACTTTTGCAGTTCTGTGGAATTTTCCTTTTATTTTTTTCTCTTTTCTCTTTATTTAATTTTAATGTTTAATTTTAAACCTATTATTATTTTTTCTACATTTGTCCTTTATTTGCCTTTCCTACTGTTCTAATTCCCTTGCAGTTAATCTCTAATGAATATAAATCTTCTTTATCTATCTCGATTTAACTTTGCACATCTGTTCTTTCTTTCTTTACTTTCTTTCCTCTCTTTCCACTTTCCTTTGATTTCCTCTCAGAAACCAAGAGGAAGAAAGAATTCAACACTGAAGCCTGGGAAAAAAAGACCTCAAACACAATAAGTTTTAAAAATTAATGAAAAGGCAGACACATACTACACAAATGAAGGAATAAATTAGAAACACAGAAGTCCAAATAAATTAAGAGGAAATAGGCAAACTACCTTAAAAAGAATTCGGAATAATGAAAGTAAAGATGATCAAAAATCTTGAAAACAAAACGGAGAAAATGCAAGAATCAAGTAACAAAGACCTAGAAGAATTAAAGAATAAGCATACAGAAACAAACAATACAATTGCTGAAATTAAAAATACTCTGGAAGGAATCAATAGGAGAATATCTGAAACAGAAGAATGAATCAGTGAGCTGTAAGATGGAAATAACTTCTGAAGAGCAGAATAAAGTAAAAAGAGTGAAAAGAACTGAGGATACTCTCAGAGACCTCTGGGACAATATCACATGCACCAATATTCAAATTATAGGGGAGAAGAAGAAGAGAAAAAGAAAGGGTATGAAAAAATGTTTGAAGAGATTATAGTTGAAAATTTCCCCAACATGGAAAAGAAAATAGTCAATCAAGTCCAAGAGGCACAAAAATTTCCATACAGGATAAACCCAAGGAGAAACATGCCAAGATATATACTAATCAAACTAACAAAGACTAAACACAAAGAAAGAATATTAAAAGCAGCAAAGGAAAAGCAACAAGTAACATACAAGGGAAACTCCATATGTTTAATAGCTGACCTGTCAGCAGAAACTCTGCAGGCCAAAAGGGAATGGCAGGAAATATTTAAAGTACTGAAAGGGAAAAATCTACAACTAAGATTACTGTACCCAGAAAGGATCTCACCCAAAATTGATGGAGAAATAAAAAGCTTTTCAGACAAGCAAAAGTTAAGAGAATTCAGTACCACTGAACCAACTTTACAACAAATGTTAAAGGGACTTATATAGACAAGAAATACAACAGAAGAAAAAAAATTTACAAAATAAACCCCAAACAATTAAGAAAATGACAATAGGAACATAAATATATTAATAATTACTTTCAATGTAAATGGATTAAATGTTCCAATCAAAAGACACACACTGGCTGAATGGATACAAAAACAAGACCCATATATATTCTGTCAACAAGAAACCCACTTCAGACCTCAAGACACATATAGACTGAAAGTGAGAGGATGGAAAAAATATATTCCATGCAGATGGGAAGCAAAAGAAAGCTGGAGTAGCAATCCTCATATCAGACAAAAGAGACCTTAAGATAAAAAATACTACAAGAGATAAGGAAGGGCACTACATAATGATCAAGGAATCAATCCAAGAGGAAGACATAACAATAGTACATATCTATGTACCCAACATAGGAGAACCTCAATACATAAGACAAACACCAACAGACATAAAAGGAGAAACTGACAGTAACACAATAATAGTAGGAGACTTTGACATGCCACTTACACCAATGAACAGATCATCAAAACAGAAAATTAATAAGAAAACACAAGTCTTAAATGATACATTAGGTGAGATGGGTCTCGTTGATATCTTCAGGACATTCCATCCAAATGCAGAAGAATACACCTTCTTCTCAAGTGCACATGAAACATTCTCCAGGATAGACCACATCTTGGGTCATAAATCAAACCTCAGTAAATTTAAGAAAATTTAAATCATGTCAAGCATCTTCTCCGACCACAATGCCATGAGACTAGATCTCAACTAGAAGAAAAAACTGTAAGAAACACGAACATATGGAGATTAAACAATACATTTTTAAAATAACCAAGAGGTTACTGAAGAAATCAAGGGAAATAAAAATTCCAGGGAAAAAAATGACAGTGAAAACACAGCAACTCAAAACCTATGGGATGCAGGAAAAGCAGTTCTAAGATGGAAGTTTATAGCAATACAATCCTACCTCAAGAAACAAGAAAAAACATCGAAAAAATAACCTAACTTTACACCTAAAACTACTAGAAAAAAAAAAAAGACCCCAAAATTTGTAGAAGTAAAAAAATCATAAAGATCAGAGCAGAAATAAATGAAAAAGAAATGAAAGAAACAATAGTAAAGATTAATAAAACTAAAAGCTGGTTCTTTGAGAAGATAGACAAAATTAACAAATCTTTGCCAGACTCATCAAGAAAAAAGAGAGAAGAATCAAATAAACAAAATTAGAGATGAAAAAGGAGAGGTTACAACAGACAATTCAGAAATGCAAAGGATTATAAAAGACTACTATGAACAGCTATATGGCAATAAAATGGATAACCTGGAAGAAATTGACAGATTCTTAGAAAAGTTCAACCTGCCAAGACTGAAGAAGGAAAAAATAGAAATTATGACAACTCAATTACAAGCACTAAAATTGAAGCTGTGATCAAAAATTTCCCAAACAAAAGCCCAGGACCAGATGGCTTCACAGCAGAATTATATCAAACATTTACAGAAGAGCTAATGCCTATCCTTCTAAAACTCTTTCAAAAAATTGTGGAGGTAGGAACACTTTCAAACTTATTCTACAAGAAAACATGATACCAAAGCCAGAGAAAAATAACACACACAAAAGAAAACTGCAGGCCAATATCACTGATGAATATAGATGCAAAAATCCTCAACAGAATTTTAGCAAACAGAATGCTGCAACACATCAAAAAACTCATACACCATGATTAAGTTGGGTTTATTCCAGGGGTGCAAGGGTTCTTCAATATATGGAAATCAATGTGATACATCATATTAACAAATTGAAAGATTAAAATCCATATGATAATCTCAATAGATGCAGAAAAAGCCTTTGACAAAATTTAGCATCCATTTATGATTAAAATTCTTCAAAAAATGGGCATAGAAGAAACCTACCTCGGAGGAAGTCCTAAGATGGCAGAAGAATAGGATGGGGAGACCACCTTCTCCCCCACAAATTCATCAAAAGAACATTTAAATGCTGAGTAAATTCCACAAAACAACCTCTGAATGCCGGTTGAGGACATCAGGCACCCAGAAAAGCAGCCCACTGTCTTGGAAAAGAGGTAGGAAAAAATATAAAAGACAAAAAAGAGACGAAAGAGGTAGGGACGGAGCTCCGTCCTGGGAATGGAGTCTTAAAAAGAGAGAAGTTTCCAATCTCACTGCTGAGTCTGTGGTGAGCCTTGGAAGCACAGAGGGCAACATAACAGGGAGGAAAAATAAATAAATAATTAAAACCCACAGATTATGAGCCCAACGGTAACTCCCCCAGTGGAGAAGCATTGCAGATGCCTGCATCTGCCACTAGCAAGCGGGGGCTGGGCAGGGAGGTGTGGGCTGCATTGCTTAGAGTAAGGATTGGGCCTGAATGCGCTGAGGGTAATCAGAGCGAACTAACTTGGGATAGCAAACCAGACTGTGGGATAGCTACCACGAGAAAAGCCCTAAGATACCACCAGGACTGCGCACGGAACAAAGGACTGAACAGAATTAGCTGGCTGCAGACCATCCCACTCCGGTGACAGGCAGCCAGAGCTGGAAGGAGGCAATCACAGCCCCCGAGAGACATTATATACCAAACTGCAAGCAGGCTTCATTGCTAACTAAGACTTCTCGGGGTTCTGGACAGTCATCATCTGCCTGAGAAGGTGCGCCAGTTGTACACCCAGAAAACCGAGCAGCAGAGATGGGAGATGTGATAAGTCACAGTGACTGCGCTCACCAAACACCTCATCACCTGAGCTTCTCAGACCTGGGAAGGGCACAAAACGCAGGCCCAACCGAGCTGCGCCTCTGAGGACTACCTGAGTCCCTGAACCTGAGCATCTTAGACCTGGGAGGTGCATGCAGCCCAGGGCCGGCCTCTGATGGTTCCCGGTGGAGCAACCTAAAGCCTGAGTTTTGTGGCAGGGAGGGCACACACGCCATGAGCAGGGGCAGGCCCAGTGTGGCTGAGACACTGTGAGCACACGCCAGTGTTATTTGTTTGCAGCGTCCCTCACTCC
>NW_011484007.1:3180-5599 GCF_000754665.1 Bison bison bison | reverse complement strand
TGCCCACAACGACACCAAAGAAATTCTTAGATATATTTTTACTATTTTTATGATCATTCTTTTTTTTTTAAACTTTTTTAAAGTTTTAAGTCCTCTATTACTCCTTTAATTTTCATTTTTATAACCTACTATTACTTCATATATAATTTTTGTGACTTTGTTTTTTTTCTTCTTCTTCTTTTCTTTAATATTGTATTTTTGAAAATCCAGCTCTACTCTAGATTTTTAATCTTTGCTTTTTGGTATTTGTTATCAATTTTGTACCTTTAAGAACCCAATCTTCTGTACCCATTTTTACTTGGGAGCGAGATTACTGGCTTGACTGCTCTCTCCTCCTTTGGACTCTCCTTTTTCTCCACCAGGTCGCCTCTGTCTCCTCCCTCCCCCTTCTCTTCTCTACCCAACTCTGTGAATCTCTGTGTGTTCCAGACGGTGGAGAACACTTAGGGAACTGATTACTGACTTGATATTTCTCTCTCCTTTTCATTCCTCCCTTTTATCCTCCTGGCCACCTCTGCTCCTTCCTCCCTCTTATCTTCTCTGTATAACTCTGTGAACATCTCTGAGCGGTCCAGACTGTGGAGCGCACACAAGGAAGTGATTACTGGCTAGCTTTCTCTCTCCTCTTTTGATTCCACCTCATCTTATTCAGGTCACCTCTAACTCCCTCCTCCCTCTTCTCTTCTCCATGTAACTCTGTGAACCTCTCTGGGTGTCCCTCACTGTGGAGAAACTTTTCATCTTTAACCTACATGTTTTATCAACGGTACTGAATAGAAGGATAAGTCTTGAGACTACTGTAAAAATAAGACTGAAAACCAGAAGCAGGAGACTTAAGTCCAAATACTGAGAACATCAGAGAACTCCTGACTCCAGGGAACATTAAAAGATAGGAGCTCATCAAATGCTTCCATACCTACACTGAAACCAAGCACCACCCAAGGGCCAATAAGTTTCAGAGCAAGACATACCACACAAATTCTCCAGCAACACAGGAACACAGCCCTGAGCTTCAATATACAGGCTGCCCAAAGTTACTCCAAAACCACTGACATCTCATAACTAATTACTGGACACTTTATTGCACTCCAGAGAGAAGAAATCCAACTCCACCCACCAGAACACCAACACAAGGTTCCCTAGCCAAGAAAACTTGACAAGCCACTGATGCAACCCCACCCACAGTGAGGAAACTCCACAATAAAGAGAACTCCACAAACTGCCAGAATACAGAAAGCCCACCCCAAACACAGCAATATAAGCAAAATGAAGAGACAGAGGAATACCCAGGAGGTAAAGGAACAGGATAAATGTCCACTAAACCAAACAAAAGAGGAAGAGATAGGGAAACTGCCTGATAAACAATTCCAAATAATGATAATGAAAATGATCCAAAATCTTGCAATCAAAATGGAATCACAGATAAATAGCCTGGAAACAAGGATTGAGAAGATACAAGAAAGGTTTAACAAGGACCTAGAAGAAATAAAAAAGAGTCAATATATAATGAATAATGCAATATATGAGATCAAGAACACTCTGGAGGCAACAGATAGTAGAATAAAGGAGGCAGAAGATAGGATTAGTGAAGTAGAAGATAGAATGGTAGAAATAAATGAATCAGAGAGGAAAAAGAAAAACGAATTAAAAGAAATGAGGACAATCTCAGAGACCTCCAGGACAATACTAAATGCTCCAACATTCGAATCATAGGATTCCCAGAAGAAGAAGATAAAAAGAAAGACCATGAGAAAATACTTGAGGAGATAATAGTTGAACACTTCTCTAAAATGAGGAAGGAAATAATCACCCAAGTCCAAGAAACCCAAAGAGTCCCAAACAGGATAAACCCAAAGCAAAACACCCCAAGACACATATTAATCAAATTAACAAAGATCAAACACAAAGAACAAATATTAAAAGCAGTAAGGGAAAAACAACAAATAACACACAAGGGGATTCCCATAAGGATAACAGCTGATCTTTCAATAGAAACTCTTCAAGCCAGGAGGGAATGGCAGGACATACTTAAAGTGATGAAAGAAAATAACCTACAGCCTAGATTACTGCACCCAGCAAGGATCTCATTCAAATATGAAGGAGAAATCAAAAGCTTTACAGACAAGCAAAAGCTGAGAGGATTCAGCACCACCAAACCAGCTCTCCAACAAATACTAAAGCATATTCTCTAGACAGGAAACACAAAAACGGTGTATAAACTCGAACCCAAAACAGCAAAGTAAATGGCAACGGGATCATACTTATCAATAATTACCATAAACGTAAATGGGTTGAATGCCCCAACCAAAAGACAAAGACTGGCTGAATGGATACAAAAGCAAGACCCCTGTATATGTTCTCTACAAGAGACCCACCTCAAAACAGAGGACACATACAGACTGAAAGTGAAGGGCTGGAA
>NW_011484007.1:2537-2740 GCF_000754665.1 Bison bison bison | reverse complement strand
CCAGTTAGACCTAATTGATATCTATAGGACATTTCACCCCAAAACAATGAATTTCACCTTTTTCTCAACTGCACACGGAACCTTCTCCAGGACAGATCACATCCTGGGCCATAAATTTAGCCTTGGTAAATTTTAAAAAATTGAAATCATTCCAAGCATCTTTTCTGACCACAATGCAGTAAGGTTAGGTATCAATTACAGGA
>NW_011484007.1:0-325 GCF_000754665.1 Bison bison bison | reverse complement strand
ACCCAGCAATCCCACTGCTGGGCATACACACTAAGGAAACCAGAATTGAAAGAGACACGTGTACCCCAAAGTTCCTCACAGCACTGTTTATAATAGCCAGGACATGGAAGCAACCTAGATGTCCATCAGCTGATAAATGGATAAGAGAGCTGTAGTACATATACATAATAGAGTATTACTCAGCCATTAAAAAGAATACATTTGAATCAGCCTAATGACGTGGATGAAACTGGAGCCTATTATACAGAGTGAAGTAAGCCAGAAAGAAAAACACCAATACAGTATACTAATGCATATATATGGAATTTAGAAAGATGGTAATGAT
>NW_011484006.1:46960-48059 GCF_000754665.1 Bison bison bison | reverse complement strand
AGTGTTCTTGCCTGGAGAATCCCAGGGACGGGGGAGCCTGGTGGGCTGCCGTCTATGGGGTTGCACAGAGTCGGACATGACTGAAGTGATTTAGCAGCAGCAGATGACATCTATTCTTTTGCCATTGCCCCCAAGATGATTGTGGACTCCCTCTCTGAGAGCACTGCCATCTCCCTGGAAGGGTGCATGGTCCAGCTCTTCTCTGAGCACTTCTTTGGTGGAGTGGGCATCATCCTTCTCACTGTGATGACCTATGACCATTCCGTGGCCATCTGTAAGCCTCTTCACTATGTGACCATCATGAGGCCTTGGATGTGCTGCCTTTTGCTGGGAGTGACTTGGCTGGGGGAGTCCATACATGTAACAATACAACTTCTCTTTATGTATCAAGTACCCTTCTGTGGCCCTAACATTATTGATCATTTTATGTGTGATTTGTTCCCACTGTTGGAACTGGCCTGCATGGACACCCTCACCCTGGACCTCTTACTCATCCTCAACAGCAGAATGATGTGTGTTACCATCTTCCGGATTCTCATCACCTCCTATGTGGTCATTCTCTGCTCTGTGAAGCCCTGCAGCTCCAAAGGGTGGTGTAAAGCCCTCTCCACCTGCGGCTCCCACCTCATGGTGGTTATTATGTTCTTTGTGGCTTGTATGTTTTTGTATTTGAGGCCTGTGGCCACCTACCCCATAGACAAGGTAATGGCTGTGTCTTTTACCAACATTGCTCCCATGTTAAATCCCCTGATCTACACCTTGAGGAACACAGAGGTAAAAAATGCCACAAGGAAACTGTGGATGAAACAAGGGGCCTTGTGTGGTCATTAGCTTACATGCTAAGAGCAATTCTTTCCTGAAGGACAATGAGGTCTTACCTCCCATTCATTATAACCCACTTGGGACACAACAAATAATGCAAATCTGGTTAAGAATGCATATCAATTTAAGGTAATAAAATTAGGTATTGCCTACGTCTCAAGTACATTTTATGCAATGCTAATGCTAAGTCACTTCAGTCGTGTCCGACTCTGTGTGACCCCATGGACGGCAGCCCACCAGGCTCCCCCGTCCCTGGGATTCTCCAGGCAAGAACACT
>NW_011484006.1:41258-43476 GCF_000754665.1 Bison bison bison | reverse complement strand
TGCTGGGCATACACACTGAGGAAACCAGAAGGGAAAGAGACACGAGTACCCCAATGTTCATCACAGCACTGTTTATATAGCCAGGACATGGAAACAACCTAGATGTCCATCAGCAGATGAATGGATAAGAAAGCTGTGGTACATATACACAATGGAGTATTACTCAGCCATTAAAAAGAATACATTTGAATCAGTTCTAATGAGCTGGATGCAACTGGAGCCTATTATACAGAGTGAAGTAAGCCAGAAGGAAAAACACCAATACAGTATACTAATGCATATATATGGAATTTAGAAAGATGATAACAATAACCCTTTATACGAGACAGCAGAAGTGACGCTGATGTATGGAACAGTCTTATGGACTCTGTGGGAGAAGGAGAGGGTGGGAAGATTTGGGAGAATGGCATTGAAACATGTAAAATATCATGTATGAAACGAGATGCCAGTCCAGGTTCAATGCACGATACTGGATGCTTGGGGCTGGTGCACTGGGACGACCTGGAGGGATGGTATGGGGAGGGAGGAGGGAAGAGGGTTCAGGAGGGGGAACACATGTATATCTGTGATGGATTCATTTTGATGTTTGGCAAAACTAATACAATTATGTAAAGTTTAAAAACAAATAAAATTTAAAAATAAATAAATCCAAAAGATGTTATTTCTTCCAGATCTTACTTTGTTTGTCACTAGAGACACACTGATACTTTTCAAAACTGCATTGCTTAATAGGTATATGGGAATACTAAGGTTTTAGTCTAACATAGTGTTCCATTATGGTTTTCTTACGTTTTAAAAATATATGATGTATATGATGATAAAAATTACAGTATCAGTTTAGTATTTTATACAAACATGACACATAAAACAGTATTTTATCTTTAAACACAGAATGTGTATGTGCAAAGGTATTTCATATTAACTGTGAACTATTTTCAATAACTATGAACTACATATACTTTTTGAAGAATCTTTGCCAAGTTAGAATGAAGCATCAGATACTCTAATAGGATTCGGATGTACAATAATGACTCAGGCAATACATTTGACTTTTGTCCTGGAGTTTATTTCCTCCAGAAGTCAAGAGTACTCAGATAAGATCAGATCAGATCAGTCCCTCAGTCGTGTCCGACTCTTTTCAACCCCATGAGTTGCAGCACGCCAGGCCTCCCTGTCCATCATCAACTCCCGGAGTTCACTCAGACTCATGTCCATCGAGTCAGTGATGAGATCCAGCCACCTCATCTTCTGTCGTCCCCTTCTCCTCTTGTCCCCAATCCCTCCAAGTATCAGAGTCTTTTCCAATGAGTCAACTCTTCGCATGAGGTGACCAAAGTACTAGACTTTCAGATTTAGTATCATTGCTTCCAAAGAAATCCCGGGGATGATCTCCTTTACAATGGACTGGTTGGATCTCCTTGCAAACCGAGGGACTCTCAAGAGTCTTCTCCAACACGACAGTTCAAAAGCATCAATTCTTCAGTGCTCAGCCTTCTTCACAGTCCAATTCTCACATCCATACATGACCACTGGGAAAACCATAGCCTTGAATAGACGAACCTTTGTTGGCAAAGTAATGTCTCTGCTTTTGAACATATTATCTAGGTTGGTCAAAACTTTCCTTCCAAGGAGTAAGCGTCTTTTAATTTCATGGCTGCAATCACCATCTGCAGTGATTTTGGAGCCCAGAAAAATAAAGTCTGACACTGTTTCCACTGTTTCCCCATCTATTTCCCATGAAGTGATGGGACCGGATGCCATGATTTTAGTTTTCTGAAGGTTGAGCTTTAAGGCAACTTTTTCACTCTTCTCTTTCACCTTCATCAAGAGGCTTTTTAGTTCCTCTTCACTTTCTGCCATAAGGGTGGCGTCTCTGCATATCTGAGGTTATTGATATTTCTCCCGGCAATCTTGATTCCAGCTTGTGTTTCTTCCAGTCCAGCATTTCGCATGATGTACTCTGCATATAAGTTAAATAAAGCAGGGTGACAATATACAGCCTTGAGGTACTCCTTTTCCTATTTGGAACCAGTCTGTTGTCCCATGTCCAGTTCTAACTGTTGCTTCCTAATCTGCATACAAATTTCTCAAGAGGCAGATCAGGTGGTCTGGTATTCTCATCTCTTTCAGAATTTTCCACAGTTGATTGTGATCCAAACAGTCAAAGGCTTTGGCATAGTCAATAAAACAGAAATAGATGTTTTTATGGAACTCTCTT
>NW_011484006.1:38979-40169 GCF_000754665.1 Bison bison bison | reverse complement strand
TTAAGTCTGAATTTGGCAATAAGGAGGTCATGGTCTGAGCCACAGTCAGCTCCTGGTCTTGTTTTTGTTGACTGTATAGAGCTTCTCCATCTTTGGCTGCAAAGAATATAATCAATCTGATTTCGGTGTTGACCATCTGGTGATGTCCATGTGTAGAGTCTTCTCTTGTGTTGTTGGAAGAGGGTGTTTGTTATGACCAGTGCATTTTCTTGGCAAAACTCTATTAGTCTTTGCCCTGCTTCATTCCATATTCCAAGGCCAAATTTGGCTGTTACTCCAGGTGTTTCTTGACTTCCTACTTTTGCATTCCAGTCCCCTATAATGAAAAGGGCATCTTTTTTGGGTGTTAGTTCTAAAAGGTCTTGTAGGTCTTCATAGAACCGTTCAACTTCAGCTTCTTCAGCGTTACTTGTTGGGGCATAGAGTTGGATTACTGTGATATTGAATGGTTTGCCTTGAAAACGAACAGAGGTCATTCTGTTGTTTTTGGGAGTGCATCCAAGTACTGCTCTTTGGACTCTTTTGTTGACCATGATGGCTACTCCATTTCTTCTGAGGGATTCCTGCCCACAGTAGTAGATATAATGGTCATCTGAGTTAAGTTCACCCATTCCAGTCCATTTCTGTTCACTGATTCCTAGAATGTTGACATTCACTCTTGCCATCTCTTGTTTGACCACTTCCAATTTGCCTTTGTTCATGGACCTGACATTCCAGGTTCCTATGAATATTGCTCTTTACAGCATCGGACCTTGCTTCTGTCACCAGTCACATCCACAGCTGGGTGTTCTTTTTGCTTTGGCTCCATCCCTTCATTCATTCTCTCATCAGTGGAGTTATTTCTCCACTGATCTCCAATAGCATATCAGGCACCTACTGACCTGGGGAGTTTCTCTTTCAGTATCCTATCATTTTGTCTTTTCATACTGTTCATGGGGTTCTCAAGGCAAGAATACTAAAGTGGTTTGCCATTCCCTTCTCCAGTGCACCACATTCTGTCAGATCTCTCCACCATGACCCGCCCATCTTGGGTTGCCCCACTGGCATGGCTTAGTTTCATTGAGTTAGACAAGTCTGTGGTCCTAGTGTGATTAGATTGACTAGTTTTCTATGAGTATGGTTTCAGTGTGTCTGCCCTCTGATGCCCTCTTTCAACACATACTATCTTACTTGTGTTTCTCTTACCTTGG
>NW_011484006.1:36953-38861 GCF_000754665.1 Bison bison bison | reverse complement strand
CCTCCCGCCCGCCGCCCCTGACCTCAGACGCGGGGTAACTCCTCTCGTCACTGCCCCTGACCTCGGACGCTGTGTATCTCCTCTCGGCTGCCCCCCTGACCTCGGACGTGGGGTAGCTCCTCTCTGCCATTCCTGTGCTGTGGCAGTCTGGCACTCTCGGCCGCTGCCCCTGACCTCAGATGTGGGGTAACTCCTCTTGGCCGCCGCCCTTCGGGCATGGGGTCCTCCTGGCTTCTGCCCCTGACCTCAGACGTGGGGTAGCTCCTCTCGGCCGAGCTTAGTGCGCACATTGCAGCCACCTGAGTTTTAGCGCGCCCTTCGCAAGATACTAAATAAGATATTAAAATGAAAATAAGGTCATAAGTTGATAATTGATATTCAGAAAATTTTAATGAAGTGGCACTTGTGTGACTGGATAGCTCTTGTTAGGTGAACAAAGGGGGCTTTTCTGAGAGTGTACTTCAAAACTGAGGTCTTAATAATGAGATAGGACCATCCTTAAGCACATCGGTGGGAAGGACACTCAGGACAAGAGAAAAGCTTGGGGGTACACTCTAAGATAGGAACCACCCTGAAGTGAAGATCAAGGTAATCTGTTTACAGAGGACTGGAGAGAATCTGGTAGAAGGTGAAATGCAAAAGGTAGGCAGAGCCATGATGAAAGAATCTACTATTTTCTAAATCTCAGGTTCAAAAAGAACACGGACTTCAAAATAACTCTATTAGAATAATAATTAAAAATCAAACTCTTCATGAGCTTATGGATGACACAGAAAATTGCTGTCAAATATCTTTGCACAGAACTTCCATTTGAATTTTGCTGCATCAATGGCAGAATGTAATATTTACTGTCTGCTTACAATATCTAAAATTTGAATTTCTAGATTCACTTTACAACTCTGTTCCCTGCTTCATGTCAAAGAAGAAGAAAAAATTCATGGCAGTGTTATAACCTTGAACTGTGTAAGAACATTTGAGGATCATTTTTTTTTTCTGTTTTAATTGTGGAATTAAAGAATAGGGAAGATCACAATGAGATCCCTAACCTTAAATATTTGTAATATTTTGGTAATTTTCCAGCAGCAAGGTTAGATATAGAGTTTATCCCTTCTATTACTTAGGTAAAAGCTCTTCTGGCCATTGATGCAGAAATTATCTCCTGTCATTTAGATGCCAAAGATTTTTCTCTAATCTGTTCTAGACCTAAATAATAGGTCCCCCTAATTGTTTCACATGTTTGTTTCACATTTCATGTTTCACATGAAATAGCTTTACTCAATAAACATTTATTTAGCAGCTCAATGGATGACTTTTTTTTATCTTTTGAAATAAACCTTGGTCTTACTGCTTATTTTTATAGAAACTTGCTGTTGCTAATATTAGATTGTAAACCATATGATATCTATTTCCGAATTGAAAAATTTGATACTACTCACGATACAAAAATATCAAAGTGTGGGAATAAAATGGTGCTTTAATTTGAAGGAGAGTAGTGGTCAAAAAAAAAAAATGCTGCAAGCATCAAACTTACTGGGAAACTTTAGATGAACTTATTTACTATTTCAGTTAGAAAATATAAGCCATCAGAAGAAATTTCTCCAGACTCTTACAACTTTATCTACTCATTTGCCAGCACCCATTCGGTTACATACAGGCTTCCCTGGTGATTCAGATGGTAAAGAATATGCTTTCAATGCAGGAGACCTGGGTTCAGTCCCTGGGTAGGAAGATCCCCTGAAGAAGGGAATGGCTACCCACTCTAGAACTCTTGCCTGGAGAATTCCATGGACAGAAGAGCTTGGTGGGCTACAGCTACATGGGGTTGCAAAGAGTCGGACACAACTGAGTGACTAACATTCAGTTATATGATAACCTCTTGATTCTTCTAAATTCATTTTCTGTTCTATC
>NW_011484006.1:28313-36255 GCF_000754665.1 Bison bison bison | reverse complement strand
AGGGACTGTGGCCCACAAGGCTCCTGTGTCCATGGAATTTTCCTGGCAAGTATACTGGAATGGGTTGACATGCCCTCCTCTGGAGGATCTTCCTGACCTGGGGATCAAACCAACATCTCCTGCATTGCAGGCAGATTCTTTTCTACTGAGCCACAGGGAAAGCCTTCAGACCTGTTACCTAGTATCAGACTACTATCATTTTTTGCCTGAATTATTGAAATGCCTCAAACCTTTTTGCTGTTGTTCAGTCACTCGTGTCTGACTATTTGTGACCCCACGGACTGCAGCACATCAGGATTCCCTGTCCTTCATCATCTCCTGGAGCTTGCTGAAATTCATGTCCATCAAGTCAGTGATGCCATCCAACAATCTCATCCTCTGTCATCCCCTTCTCCTCCTGCCTTCAATCTTTCCCAGAATCAGGGTTGTTCTAATGAGTTGGCTCTCTGCATCAGGTGGCCAAAGTATTAGAGCTTCAGTTTCAACATCAGTCCTTCCAATGAATTTGTAGGGTTGATTTCCTTTAGGATGGACTGTTTTGATCTCCTTGCAGTCCAACAGGCTTTCAAGAGTCTTATCCAACACCAAAGTTCAAATGTATTAATTCTTCAATGCTCAGCCTTTTTTATGGCCCAACTCCCATCCATATATGACTACTGGTGAAATCATAATTTTGACTAGACCTTTGTTGGCAAAGTAATCACTCTGCTTTTTAATATGCTGTCTAGGTTTATCACAACTTTTCTTCCAAGAAGCAAGCATCTTTTAATTTCTTGGCTACAGTTAACCTCTGCAGTGCTTCTGGTGCCCAAGAAGATAAAGTCTGTCACTGTGTCCACCATTTCCCCATATCTATTTGCCATGAATTGATGGGACCAGATGCCATGATCTTAGTTTTTTAAATGTTGAGTTTTAAGCCATTTTTTTCACTCTCCTCTTTCACTTCATTCCTACTCTTCCTGTTTTTATTTTGGCATCTTCTGTTTTAGTACTCTATCCTCAACACAACACTCACTATTATCCATTAAACTAGTAAGTCAGATTGTATCACACTTTACAAGTCCTCTCCATGTCACTCAGAGTAAAATATAAAATTCTTACAATTAGTAAATCCAGATAGCTCTAACTAGCTGCCCTGCTATCTCTCTGAACCTGACTCTTATGAACGACCCCTTACTGGCACAAGTCTGTCCCTCATACTTGACAGTGTGTTCTTGCTGTAGAGTCTTTGCATGGGCTCTGCATTGTATATTTGTCTCTGCATGGTATAATTTGTTCCAGTCATCAGCATAGCTAATTCACTTTACATTTATAAATGGGAAGAGCTGATATTTTAGGTAGTACTGCCCTTGAGCCCAGGCAAGCAGGGCCACTATTCTTCTCTCCATATGTTGAAGGTCTTCTGAAAATTTTTCTAAACTCTCTTCTAGTATCTGGGACTAGGAAATACCTTCTAGTGGGATATTCCAGCCAGGGTTAAACTGCATGATTCTCATATTTGTCTTTCCCCTTCTGGGTTATCTCTGATGCTCTATCCCACCCATGAGGTCCACCAGATATTCTCCAAGGCACTGTATTCTTCACCTAAGAAGCTATATATGGCCCCGTGGTCAGGACCTTGGTTCCAGAAGGGCAGTTTAGCAAGCAAATAGCTTCCACTAGCTGGTTCTTTTTTCTTTCTTTTTTTTTTTTATGATATTGTATTCAATTGATTACTAGGATGGTGTTCACATTGCTAACTTGGGTGACACAAGGCCTAGTAAGGATCTAAACTATATGTGGTCCCTTTCTGACCCTTGACTTGGGCCAGATGTCTGGCCGTTCTTGGCTCTCTGACTGCAGTACCACCATATATAGTGGTAAAGGCACACATCCTATATCCTGTTCATTTTTCCTACTGACACCCAAGAAGGTCATCCCAGTGCTTCTATAGGTTCTATGCTATGCATCTGTCAGTTGTTCAGAGGTGGCTGTGCTTAACTCCTGCAAGGGTTTTACGTTGCTCTATATTGTGAAACTGGTCCTCTCCTGTTTCCATGGATGTGGTGGCACTGTGCTTTCCTGTGCTGGTGCTAAGCCATGAGTGATGAGGAATATAACTAGCAGGTATGGGACCACTTTTCTTTGTCTGAAGTCAGGTCTTTCACCTATTGTGCCTACTGGTGGTGGTGCATGGAAGGCAGGTTGTGGTCAGTGTTGAAAATATCACCTTCTAGGAATGCAGTGATTATAGCCTAAGGAATTTAAAGGATGACATGGTTGGAAGCTGAGTAATTCTTTCCTTCTGCTGTGAAATTCCTAGTATGACCAGGAAATGAATTAGTGTTCACATTTTACATCAGTCTTTAGTCCTCACAATTTGTGTTTGTGCTCATTAATAAGGAAATATTGTTGAGAAAATAATTGGCCAGCAATAACTGTGGACAGTCCAATAAACAATGAAGCTTATCATTTATGATGTAAAGCATAATAAATATATGGTAAAAAGGAACTTCAGAAGCATTATTCCAAAATACAAGGGTTCTAAAGAGAACAGGAGGAAGTAGGTTCTAGAACTGAACAGGAAGAGATGCTTGGACACCAAGAAGTTTCTTTCTGTGCTCTTATTCGATAAAAAGCAAATACATAAGTACATCCTCTTTACCTGTGATTCTAAGTTCCCAGCACTAAATCACTATATCTCACACACCCATTAATTTTGTAATATATTTTAGTCATATTATTATAGTAGAGTCCTTTATAAATTATATGGCTTGTTCTGTACACCCTAAGAGAGACCCTGATTTAAGAGACTACTGCTGTGATGAACTAACAGCACATCCGTAAATGACAAAGTATATTTTCATGGAAATTGATAATCCAGCTCTAATATTTATAAGGGAGTGTGCCTGGATTTGCATAGCCTTGATGATAAACAATACAAAAATAGAGATATGGGACTAGAATTACCAGAAGACAGGCATATCTTAAAGCTTTTTTTTTTTTTTTTTGTAAATTTTTTGTGTGTGCCCAGCTAAGAAGAATTCTAAAGAACAGAAGAAATGACCCAAAATTGAGCCATCTATCTTTGGAAATACACATTTTGTAATTTAATTAATGATGAACGTGTAACTTTAATCTGTCAGGAATTTTGATCTGTCAGGATGTGTGTACTATTGGATAAATCCCAGAAGGGCATCTTGTCACTTACCTTCCCTCTGCCTCATCCCCTTATTTTTGTGCTTTTCTCTGTGCATCCTTCTCTCTTTGATTTTAAAGTTTTTTAAGTTCACCTTATTTTTTATTTCATAAATATCGTGCTTGTTTTATGATCTTCCCCACTCCATCTTGACACTATTATTTCAGTGTTGTCCCACTCACTTCCTCTAACAGAAACAAATAAAGAATTAAGCAAAGAAAAATATGGAATAAGTAGAAGATGCTAAGTGTCCTTTAAAGTAAGAACCAGGGTTCCAGGATTAATTGCTGGTGTTCTGCAATTGAGTCATAACTTCAAAATATCATCTCCTTCCAGAGTGTGCTGCTGTCAGATGGTTAACACTTGTCCCTTAACACAATAGTCAAATGAAACCTAGGCACTTATGGGCTTTCACTTTTCTGATGAATCATTTCAGAACTGCTTCTTTCTATGGAGTAGAAGAGTATATAGGGCAACAAACTCCTCACTGTGGCCTGTCTCTGCAAGGACCTCGTGAACTAAGTCTAGACTTTCCCAATCCTAATGCTGCATTCCATCAGAGTAAACAGACCTGTCATCCCTCTCACCCCCCCTTTTTTTTTCTCAAAAAAATGAAAAGAGAAAAATTCCTTTAGTCTCTAGAAATTGTGCACTTTGTTTTAAAGTCATGGTGTATCAGGTTCAGGCACTGAGAGAAGAAAATAGCATCTTGGATTAATGTACACATTTTTAAGCATTTATAAAGTCTGTTGTTCTTTAATCAGTACAATTTCATTCTTGTCCTGAAATGGTGTGTGTCTTCATTGTCCAATGCTTTGCCTAGTCCCAGAATTCACCTTTTTGCATTTAGTGCACACAAGCATTTCATCCCAGTTCTGCAGAGACACTATATTTTGTCTCACACTATGATCTATTCTATAACAGTTTAGAGAAAAATCTGAACAAACTTTTTGCTTAACCCAATGCAAAGTTTTCCATTTCTGAATATGAAGGGAAATGAAAGCATCTTTAAATACAAACATTAGGATCATATAAAAAAGAAAAAAAAAAGGTCTTGAATTGACAGAGGCCATAAAATTTTACAAACACTTAAGTCAAATCACAGATAACTGTGTCTTGGAAAATCATTATGATGGGAAATTGCTAAATCCTGAGGGGGACTGAGAGGTAGTCATACAGGTTTATGACCTCACAAGGAGACCTCTTTAAATTCCAGTCGGAAGTTAAGCAGGAAAGTTTGCGTCTTTCTTTATTTTATTTATTTTTTTAATTTTTTTTTATTATTTTTTTTTATTTTTAAATTAAAAAAATTTCAGGTATACACGTGCTCCCCATCCTGAACCCTCCTCCCTCCCCCCTCCCCATACCATCCCCCTGGGCCGTCCCAGCGCACCAGCCCCAAGCATCTTTATTTTAGGGACCATGTTGAAGACAGCCCTTGAGAAGCAGCAGGAAAAAGGCTCGACTTCATCTGCCAGAGCCGCCCTTCCCCTCTCTCTTAAGCATCAAAGTAAGACTTGGAAACATCCTTCACATTCTGGCAAGCTGTTGAATAGACTTCTCTCCATAGAGAACAGAAAACTGCCATTATGTGAATTTTCAAGAAGCTGACACATGATGGGGTTTAGAATTCACATTTTTGCGTATTCAGAGAGAATTTTAAATGGGGATATAGTACTTAAAAGTAAGGACATAGTGAAGAAGACAATCAAGTCTAAGGCAAGGTAGGGTCTATCACTTAACTGTCTACACTGGGACTAGCTATATAACCATATTTGGCCTTAGAGTTTTATCTTATTATTTTTTAATAATTTAATTTATTTGGCTGTGCCGGGACACTGTTGCTGTGTGGGCTTTTCTCTAGTTGTGGGAGAGGGGGCTGCTCTCTAGTTCTGGGCTTCTCATTGCAGTCACTTCTCTTGCTGTGGAGCATGGGCTCTAGGATGCATGGGCTTCAGTATTTGTGCTCCTGGGCCCCAGAGCACAGGAGCCATAGTTGTGGTGCCCTGTCTTAGCTGCTCCATGGCACGTGGAATCTTCATTGATCAAGGATCAAATCTGGGTATCCTGCATCACCAGGTGGATTATTGACCTCTGAGCCACCCAGCAAGCCCTAGAAGTTTTGTCTTCAATGGGGATTATATTTTAATTACGTCAAAGACTTGGAAACAAATAAAATAATAACTAAGATTTGATTTCACAGTGCTTGACACATATCAAGTGTTCAATAAGTAGCAACTGTTTGAATGCTGACATGTTTGGAGAGCTAGGAAAACCTATTACTTGAACTCTAATGAAATTAGACCTCTCTTCAGGTTTCTTAAAGTTAAATCCAGATAACTATTAAATGCAACAAGTGAATATTTTGTCATAAATAATCAATGGTATTTTATTTTTTTTCTTTTTTAGTGTATTCTCATTTATCATGCATTCTTTAATACTGTCCCTCATCCTATTGATTTATATTTAAAACTGGAATGCTTCTGAAGCTGTATAAATAATATCAATATAGGAGAATGGCAATTCAAGTACTGTTCACCATTCATAGTGTTATTGATAATAATATAGTACTTAATATTCTTACCAAAAATGCTAATGAATGGCTCAAGGAAGGACAAGAACAGTAAGAAAGTGTGTCAAACTACAGGGCAGAGTCTTCAGATTTTAAATTTGTTCACTTAATTTTTCTAAGTGCACTCGATGTCAAATAGCACTGTATGTCTCCTAGAATTGCTCAAGCATTTAAATGGATGAAGTTCTGAGCTGCCGTAGTGCTAGTTATTGTGGCTTTGTCTCTTTATTAAAATGAACTAAGTTACTAAGATAACAGAGGAAAGAAGGCTTAGGTATACATTAGGAAGGACACACATAACATTGAAAGGTTATTTGAAATTTCAGAAATAGTTGATACATTTAGGAAAATCAGCAGAGCAATATTGAGAGGCGACAAAATGATCTTACATCTAAAAAGAACACATTTCTCAGATTGTCAAGGAAAGGAATATGCTTAACTAGATAAGGAAAGAATAAATCTTTCCTACTTGAAGTGAATAATAATCCTGGACCCAAAAGACAGTGATTTGTATGAGCATAACAGGGAGGTTAATTAGAATGGGGTAGTATCTTAATTTAAGCTTGAAATATAATTGATGTCATTTAGTTGCTAAATTGTGTCTGACTCTTTGTGACCCCATGGACTACAGTGCTCCAGGCTCCCCTATCCTTCACTGTCTCCCAGAGTTCGCTCAAATTCATGTCCATTGAGTCAGTGATGCCATCTAACCATCTTATCCTCTGCCGCCCCCTCCTCCTTCTTCCTTCTATCTTTCCTAGGATCAGGGTCTTTTCCAATGAGTCCGTTCTTCACATTAGGCAGCGAAAATGTTGGAGCTTCATTTGTAGCATCAGTCCTTCCAATGAATATGCAGGGTTGATTTCCTTTAAAACACTATAATGACCAGCTTACTACTAGTATCTCATATAGTTTTGAATATTGTATATATTTCAAAGTTGAAACAGGAATTCATATTATTTTCAGAATGATATTGGAATAGTATTATTGCCAAAATGAATGGAAAGTAACAGAAGGAAGTAGAACTAGTGGGGAGGCACCATTCCTGGATGGATCAGAGCTAAAGGATCCACCTGTAATGCAGGAACCACAGAAGATGCTTGTCTGATCTCTGGGTCAGGAAGATTCCCTGGGAGAGGAAATGGAAACTCACTACAGTATTCTTGCCTGGAGAATTCCATGGACAGGGGAGCCTGACAGATTACAGCCCATGAGACCACAAAGAGTTGGACACAACCAAGCAACTAAGCATGAGCACGGGCCCCAAGCATGACCCAGAGTCAATAATTCATGGTTTGAGGGGTCCTGTGTAGTCTCTGGTGCAGTCACAGTCGCAAAATATAAAGGGTATGGCTATGAAGAAAGGTCATGAATTCTTCTAGGAGAAATGTAAAAAGAATAAACCAGTTTGCATTCCCACCAACAGTGTAAGAGGGTTCCCTTTTCTCCACACTCTCTCCAGCATTTATTGCTTGTAGAATGGATCACAGCCATTCTGACTGGCGTGAAACGGTACCTCATTGTGGTTTTGATTTGCATTTCTCTGATAATGAGTGATGTTGAGCATCTTTTCATGTGTTTGTTAGCCATCTGTATGTCTTCTTTGGAGAAATGTCTATTTAGTTCTTTGGCCTATTTTTTGATTGGGTCGTTTATTTTTCTAGAATTGAGCTGCAGGAGTTGCTTGTATATTTTTGAGATTAGTTGTTTGTCCATTGTATCATTTGCTATTTCTCCCATTCTGAAGGCTGTCTTTTCACCTTGCTTATAGCTTCCTTTGTTGTGAAGAAGCTTTTAATTTTAATTAGGTTCCATTTGTTTATTTTTGCTTTTATTTCCAATATTCTGGGAGGTGGGTCATAGAGGATCCTGCTGTGATGTATGTCACAGAGTGTTTTGCCTATGTTCTCCTCTAGGAGTTTCATGGTTTCTGGTCTTATGTTTAGATCTTTAATCCATTTTGAGTTTATTTTTGTGTATGGTGTTAGAAAGTGTTCTAGTTTCATTCTTTTACAAGTGGTTGACCAGTTTTCCCAGCACCACTTGTTAAAGAGATTGTCTTTTCTCTACTGTATATTCTTGCCTCCTTTGTCAAAGTGTCCATATGTGCATGGATTTATCTCTGGGCTTTCTATTTTGTTCCATTGATCTATATTTCTGTCTTTGTGCCTGTACCATACTGTCTTGATGAC
>NW_011484006.1:24703-28213 GCF_000754665.1 Bison bison bison | reverse complement strand
ATTCCTTAAAAAACTAGGAAATAGAACTGCCTTATGATGCAGCAATCCCACTGCTGGGCATACACACTGAGGAAACCAGAACTGAGACACGTGTACCCCAGTGTTCATCGCAGCACTGTTTATAATAGCCAGGACATGGAAGCAACCTAGGTGCCCATCAGCAGATGAATGGATAAGAAAGCTGTGATACATATGCACAATGGAGTATTACTCAGCCATTAAAGAGAATACATTTGAATCAGTTCTAATGAGGTGGATGAAACTGGAGCCTATTATACAGAGTGAAGTAAGCCAGAAAGAAAAACATCAATACAGTATACTAATGCACATATATTGAATTTAGAAAGATGGTAATGATAACCCTGTATGTGAGACAGCAAAAGAGACACAGATGTATAGAACAGTCTTTTGGACTCTGTGGGAGAGGTCCAGGGTAGGATGATTTGGGAGAATGGCATTGAAACATGTATAATATCATATAAGAAACAAATCACCAGTCTAGGTTTGATGCAGGATACAGGATGCTTGGGGCTGGTGCACTGGGATGACCCAGAGGGATGGTACAGGGAGGGGGGTTCAGGATGGGGAACCCGTGTACACCTGTGGTGGATTCATGGTGATGTATGGCAAAACCAATACAATATTGTAAAGTAATTAGCCTCCAATTAAATAAATTTAAATAAAAAAAGAATAAACTGTTTCCTAAAGAATTGTATGAAATGAAAGTTGATATCACAGTGACTACAGAGGATGGGGAAGGCTGGACCCATTACTCAGCTCTTTGCAGATGGTTTAGAGTAGCCAAAAGTGTTTAATATGTTCACTCCACCTATGAAAATTAGTTATACTGAACAGATAGTAAAATTATCCTCAAACCACATCTTTTTATGAACTGTTTCAGTGATGGAGAAGATGTTATTAGGGGTTTTATCTTAATTTTTAATGTCAACACTTCTTATGTCAAGCAGTGTATATACTTATTATATCAAGAAGTATATACTCAATATATGAGTATTGAGAATAAATTCTCTACCATTTTCAAATGTTCCCTTCTTGCTTTTAAAATTGTATTGAAATGTCTATACAGATCGGCAGTTATTACAATTTTTATTTTTGTTTTTCTCATTTAACATATGGTAAAATGCTTCACCATCTATATTATTGACTAGTATTTTAGTTATAGAATATTATGTTATTAAGTTGTAGTGGTCTGATTTACATAAACATCTTATTACTGAACATTTCAGATATTTCTGAATTTTCACTGTTATAAATGACATGACATCATCTTCCATTATAAAACGTACAGCATCTCATTTTACTTTTAGAATAAATTTCAGTGTTGGCGTAACCAGTATAATGAATACAAAAACATTTATGATTCTGAAAATATTTGCTATTTGTTTTCATAGTAATTATTAAGTAGACTTGTCAAAACAGTGAAATGAACATTAATAATTACCGTTAACACCGTATTTTTTCATACTTCACTAATTTTCCCACTACTGTCTCTTTTCTGTTCTAGGATTCAATCCAGGCCAACCCATTGCATTTAGGACAATTGCTTTTTAAATGACGTCAAATCATACATCTTGTGACCATAAACTATGAGAACACTGTATTCTCCATTGTCAATGTTTTAATTCTATTTGTGGAAATTCCTCTTATCTGAAAAAAAGATGGTGGTGAATTGTTTATATTTAGTGAGCATTTTAATTTTATTTAATTTTATTTTTTTAGCATTTTAATTTTAAAATGATATTTATCTTAAAACTCCCCAGATAAGGGAGATTTATTATTATTATTATTATTATTTTTGGTACAATGATGCTACCTGAAAAAGAAATAGAGATATGTGGGTTTGAAAGTCACAATAATTAATTCAGAGAGTATTATGAATATTTAAAAGTGCACTCCAATATCTGAAATAGTGCATAACACATAGTAAGTACTCTGTAAATTTATTGGAAGGATGAGTGAATTGATAAATGAATGAATCTTCTTTCTTTATTAAAAGTTTAAGCATTTAAACATATCTGCACTATAACCAGTAAAATATTTTATATTTGTGAATAAGTAAAAAGATGGGTAAAAATACTTCCCATCTTTGATCACAATAAAGCAGGAATTAGAAATAAAAACTGTCATTTCTACTTTTGCCAATGGCTCTGAGGACTTGTTCTTACCATTTACTGTGATTTTCTTCTGTGTTTTTAACTGTGTAAATGTTTTTATCAGTATTGCCTTATCAGATCCTCACAAGAACCTTATCAATAGCTGTTTTAACTATATTTTGTTGCAGAGGTAGCATCCAAGCCTCAGATTTTTAGGTTGCTTTTCCCCATCACATAATACAACTAAACAGAGTAGCCTAGATTTGAACCTAGTTTAGTATGAATCTGGAGCTGACATTCTTCCTCATTTAATTTCACTGTGTCTCTTGCCTTCATCCAAGGATAAGCAATTATCCAAGGATAATTGCTAAGTCATATGTTGACTATATATTTTTTTCTTTTTTTAAGGCTATAATCCTAGTTTTTTTTTTACTTTAATTATTTTTTAAATGTTCTTGTTTTTCTTTTTTAAATTATGAAATTATGATAACACACTTACAGGCAACTTGGAAAATACAGTATAAAGTTACATATAGTTCCACTATATATTACAATTTTTTAAGTAGATAAATTGGAGTTTCAACATCAAACTTTCAAAAATTGATACAGTGAATAGAAAGAAAAGTAGAAGGATTAGTAGACCTGAAAAGAACTATGAACCAATTCAAGATAAGCCCCAACATAATTAAATTTGTACAGTTTTCACACAAAAGGAGGATACAAATTCTAATAAATTGTTATTGACTGATCTGATGATCTTACATGGTTTGTTTATACTTTTCTATCCACAGTGACAGCTTGTAACTGGGTATGAAGTTCATAGTGCAGACACTTTCAGAGTGTCTATTGTGCTGAAAACACAATGGAAATACATTTCAAAGTAAGTCAAAAGACAAATGTTAGTTAACATAAAACTGTCTTTCTTTCTAAATTCCATATATATGTGTTAGTATACTGTATTGGTGTTTTTCTTTCTGGCTTACTTCACTCTGTATAATAGGCTCCAGTTTCATCTACCTCATTAGAACTGATTCAAATGTATTCTTTTTAATGGCTGAGTAATACTCCATTGTGTATATGTACCATAGCTTTCTTATCCATTCATCTGCTGATGGACATCTAGGTTGCTTCCATGTCCTGGCTATTATAAACAGTGCTGTGATGAACATTGGGGTACACGTGGTAACAATAACCCTGTATATGAGACAGCAAAAGAGACACTGATGTACAGAACAGTCTTTTGGACTCTGTGGGAGAGGGAGAGGGTGGGATGATTTGGGAGAATGACATTGAAACCTGTATAATATTATAAATGAAATGAGTCACCAGTCCAGGTTTGATGCACGATACTGGATGCTTGGGGCTGGTGCACTGGGATGACCCAGAGGGATGGTAT
>NW_011484006.1:20831-24233 GCF_000754665.1 Bison bison bison | reverse complement strand
TCAGTGGTGTCCAACCCTTTGCGACCCCAGGGACTGGAGACTACTAGGCTCCTCTGTCCATGGAATTTTCCAGGCAAGAATACTGTAGCGTGTTGCCATTTCCTACTCCAAGGGGATACAATAAAGTCATATAAATTTGAAACAGATAACTTGGATCTTGATCGGATTGGGCCACATTATATAAATCATTAGTAAAAAAATAATAATAATAAAGCATTCAGACTCTACTATATTCAGCATCTTGTTTCTATCTCTTACCTATGCAGTTGTTGCTTATCTGTATCTGTAAGTAACTTGGCCATTACCTTCTGATTCTATTAATACCTCATTTGTCCTGCATCCTTAACCAAGAGTCGTCATTCAAACATGAACAGAGGAATCAGAAAGTTTTAACCTCTACAATGAATGGAGACTTTAGGTAAGATAGGGGAAGAAGATCTAACATGAGCTGTTTTCTACCCACTAGACCCTGAAGAGTTGCTTCCTTGTATGATTTAACTTAGTCATTATAACATACTCATTGGTAGATATTATTCTATTTATAAACTTCCGTTCTTGTTTTTAAATGATGAATTAAGAAAAATACCAACTCAACACACACGTACTTGTTATGAATGTTTAGTTTTCAGCAAGGTGTTTTCCCAATGAGAATTATTATTTTTTTAATAATAAATGATTGAATTAAAGGCTCAACTGAGTTCAGATTTTTAAAGATATAATTCAGGGATTAGTCATGATTTTTGAGCACCTCTATAAGCTTTGTCACATTTCCTCTTCTATCTGTAGATAAGGAAGTCACCTGATCAGGGATGTGGCAGGCATGACTAATAACCTGCCCTCCTCCTTTCCTCAGAACTTTGATGTGGCTTCAGAATCTTTCTAACAATTGATGCTTGGAAAATACTACTATGGGATCAGAGTTGGCAGTTGAAATAACAAAGGTTTCTTATCTCCACCACAACTGGATCCTTTCCCTTCCCCTATATCAAAGCTCTGACATCTTAAAGTATTTAATAATTTATATGTACTACAATTCTTCCTGACATCCCATACATTCAACAAATTTCTAATTTTGTGTTCTCACTGACATGAAGATCATTAGCATGTAAGATAATTTTTCATATGCATGCACCAACTTTCAATGATCATGATAGTAGTACAAACCAGTCTGAGACAAATTTTTCTTTCTCATCATTGTAGATGCTACATGTTCATTGTGGCGCTTTCATCTCTTCCTTGGAAATCATGCAAAACCACAGCTTTGTAACCGAGTTTGTACTCTTAGGGCTCTCACAGAGCCCAAATGTGCAGAAAACAATATTTGTTGTATTCTTGTTCATTTACATTGCAACTGTCAGGGGCAACTTGCTAATTGTGGTGACTATCAGTAGCAGCCCAGCACTCTGGGGCTCCCCCATGTACTTCTTCCTGGCTTTTCTGTCCTTCCTGGATGCATGTTTCTCCTCTGTCATTGCCCCAAAGATGATTGTGGGCTCTCTCCATAAAAGGAAAACCATTTCCTTTGAAGGCTGCATGACCCAGCTCTTTGCTGAACACTTCTTTGCTGGGGTGGAGGTGATTGTCCTCAGTGCCATGTCCTATGACTGCTATGTGGCCATCTAGAAGCCCTTGCACTATTCTTCTATCATGAAGCACAGAATTTGTGTCCTTCTGATGGCAGTACCCTGGACAGGGGGCTTCATTTATTCCATGATACAGATTCTCTTCACTTTCCAGCTGCCCTTCTGTGGCCCCAACGTCATCGATCACTTCATGTGTGACTTGTACCCACTGCTGGAGCTTGCCTGCACTAACATTCACAACTTTGGGCTTTTGGTAGTCACCAACAGTGGGTTTATCTGCACCTTAATCTTCTTGTTGCTTGTCTCCTATAGGATCATCCTGCTGTCTCTAAGAACCCATAACTCTGAAGGGCAGGAGAAAGCCCTCTCCGCCTGCAGATCTCACATTGCTATTGTGGTTTTATTCTTCGTTCCATGCATATTTGTGTATGCATGACCTTCATCTGCTTTCTCCTTTGACAAAATGGTAGCCATATTTTATACCATCCTAACTCCACTGCTCAATCCTTTGATTTACAATAAGGAAGAAATAAGGAAGTGAAAAGTGCCATGAAGAAAGTGTGGACCAGAATAATGGTTGTATCTAATGAAAAATAAAATGTTAAACTTTAAGACAATTTTAAAGTAAATGTAAATTTTATTTATCCTTTCAAAGAACCAGCTTTTGGCTTTGTTGATTTTTGCTATGGTCTCTTTTGTTTCTTTTTCATTTATTTCTGCCCTAATTTTTAAGATTTCTTTCCTTCTGCTTACCCTGGGGTTCTGCATTTCTTCCTTTTCTAGTTGCTTTAGGTGTAGAGTTAGGTTATTTATTTGACTTTTTTCTTGTTTCTTGAGGCATGCCTGTATTGCTATGAACTTTCCCCTTAGCACTGCTTTTTACAGTGTCCCACAGGTTTGGGGTTGTTGTGTTTTCATTTTCACTTGTTTCTATGCAAATTTTGATTTCTTTTTTGATTTCTTCTGTGATTTGTTGGTTATTCAGCAGCGTGTTGTTCAGCCTCCATATGTTGGAATTTTTACTAGCTTTTCTCCTGTTATTGAGATCTAATCTTACTGCATTGTGGTCCGAAAAGATGCTTGGAATGATTTCAATTTTTTTTGAACTTACCAAAGCTAGATTTATGACCCAGGATGTGATCTATCCAGGAGAAGGTTCCATGTGCACTTGAGAAAAAGGTGAAATTCATTGTTTTGGGATGAAATGTCCTATAGATATCAATTAGGTCTAACTGGTCTATTGTATCATTTAACTTTTGTGTTTCCTTGTTAATTTCCTGTCTAGTTGATCTATCCATAGGTGTGAGTGGGGTATTAAAGTCTCCCACTATTATTGTGTTACTGTTAATTTCTCCTTTCATACTTGTTAGCATTTGCCTTACATATTGCGGTGCTCCCGTGTTGGGTGCATATATATTTATAATTGCTATATCTTCTTCTTGGATTGATCCTTTGATCATTATGTAGTAACCATCTTTGTCTCTTTTCTTTTTTTTTCACATTTTAATTTTATTTTATTTTTAAACTTGACATAATTGTATTAGTTTTGCCAAATATCAAAATGAAACCGCCACAGGTATACATGTATTCCCTATCCTGAACCCTCCTCCCTCCTCCCTCCTCCCTCCCCATACCATCCCTCTGGGTTGTCCCAGTGCACTAGCCCCAAGCATCCAGTATCGTGCATCGAACCTGGACTGGCAACTCGTGTCTTACGTGATATTTTACATGTTTCAATGTCATTCTCCCAAATCTTCCCACCCTCTCCCTCTCCCACAGAGGCCATAAGACTGTTCTATACATCAGTGTCTCTTTGCTG
>NW_011484006.1:20517-20702 GCF_000754665.1 Bison bison bison | reverse complement strand
TAATAGCAAACATTATCCTCAATGGTGAAAAATTGAAAGCATTTCCTCTAAAGTCAGGAACAAGACAAGGGTGCCCACTTTCACCATTGTTATTCAACATAGTTTTGGAAGTTTTGGCCACAGCAATCAGAGCAGAAAAAGAAATAAAAGGAATCCAAATTGGAAAAGAAGAAGTAAAACTCTCA
>NW_011484006.1:8890-19705 GCF_000754665.1 Bison bison bison | reverse complement strand
ATCAATGGAATAAAATAGAAAGCCCAGAGATAAATCCATGCACATATGGACACCTTATCTTTGACAAAGGAGGCAAGAATATACAATGGATTAAAGACAATCTCTTTAACAAGTGGTGCTGGGAAATCTGGTCAACCACTTGTAAAAGAATGCAACTAGACCACTTTCTAACACCATACACAAAAATAAACTCAAAATGGATTAAAGATCTAAACATAAGACCAGAAACTATAAAACTCCTAGAGGAGAACATAGGCAAAACACTCTCCGACATACATCACAGCAGGATCCTCTATGACCCACCTCCCAGAATATCGGAAATAAAAGCAAAAATAAACAAATGGGACCTAATTAAAATTAAAAGCTTCTTCACAACAAAGGAAGCTATAAGCAAGGTGAAAAGACAGCCTTCAGAATGGGAGAAAATAATAGCAAATGAAGCAACTGACAAACAACTAATCTCAAAAATATACAAGCAACTCCTCCAGCTCAACTCCAGAAAAATAAATGACCCAATCAAAAAATGGGCCAAACAACTAAATAGACATTTCTCCAAAGAAGACATTCAGATGGCTAACAAACACATGAAAAGATGCTCAACATCACTCATTATCAGAGAAATGCAAATCTTTGTCTCTTTTCACAGCCTTTGTTTTAAAGTCTATTTTGTCTGATATGAGTATTGCTACTCCTGCTTTTTTTGGTCCCTATTTGCATGGAAAATCTTTTTCCATCCCTTCACTTACAGTCTGTATGTGTCCCCTGTTTTGAGGTGGGTCTCTTGTAGACAACATATGTAGGAGTCTTGTTTTTGTATCCATTCAGAATGGCTGCAATCCAAAAGTCTACAAGCAATAAATGCTGGAGAGGATGCGGAGAAAAGGGAACCCTCTTACACTGTTGATGGGAATGCAAACTAGTATAGCCACTATGGAGAACAGTGTGGGGATTCCTTAAAAAAACTGGAAATATAACTGCCTTATGATCCAGCAATCCCACTGCTGGGCATACACACTGAGGAAACCAGAATTTAAAAAACACGTGTACCCCAATGTTCATTGCAGACTGTTTATAATAGCCAGGACATGGAAGCAACCTAGATGTCCATCAGCAGATGAATGGATAAGAAAGCTGTGGTACATATACATAATGGAGTATTACTCAGCCATTAAAAAGAATACATTTGAATCAGTTCTAATGAGGTGGATCAAACTGGAGCCTATTATACAGAGTGAAGTCAGCCAGAAAGAAAAACACCAATACAGTATACTAATGCATATATATGGAATTTAGAAAGATGGTAACAATAACCCTGTATACCAGACAGCAAAAGAGACAATGATGTATATAACAGTCTTTTGGACTCTGTGGGAGAGGGAGAGGGTGGGATGATTTGGGAGAATCACACTGAAACATGTATATTATACATGAAACGAGTCACCAGTCCAGGTTTGATGCACAATACTGGATGCTTGGGGCTGGTGCACTGGGACAACCCAGAGGGATGGTATGGGGAGGGAGGAGGGTTCAGGATGGGGAACACATGTATGCCTGTGGTGGATTCATTTTGATATTTGGCAAAACTAATACAATTATGTAAATTTTAAAAATAAAATTAAAAAAATAAAATGAAATTAAAAAAATAAAGTAAATGTAAAGTTTGTCAAACTTTCTTAGGCAAAAACTTTGTGTCAAACTTATTTGACAGGTAGTAAGTCATCCAATGCTTCCCTGGTAGCTCAGCTGGTAAAGAATCCACCTGCAAGGCTGGAGAACAACGTTCAATTCCTGAGTCAGACATATCCACTGGAGAAGGGATAAGCTACCCATTCGAGTACTCTTGGGCTTCCCTGGTGGCTCAGCTGATAAACAATGTGCCATGAATATGGGAGACAAGTCATCCAATAAAAGACCATTAACATGGGACCTAACAAATAATGCTTTCTCTTAGATCACTTATGAACTCTAATATGGCAACTCTGTTTCCTCATGTGTGTGTGCTTAGTCACATCAGTCCTGTCTGACTCTCTGCGACCCCATGGACCACGGTCCACCAGTCTCCTCTGTCCACGGGATTTCCCAGGCAAAAATACTGGAGTGGGTTGCCATTTCCTTCTCCAGTGATCAAGTATGAAGTGAATGAAATGAAGTCGCTCAGTCCTGTCCAACTCTTTGCGACCCCATGGACTGTAGCCTACCAGGCTTCTCCATCCATGGGATTTTCCAGGCAAGAGTACTGGAGTGGGTTGCCATTGCCTTCTCCATAATTTCATCATATGTAAATTTAAAAATAATTGAATTCTATGCATATTGGATTTTTAAAATTTTTTTTGTATATTTATTTATTTATTTTTCTAATTTTATTTTATTTTTAAACTTTACATAATTGTATTAGTTTTGCCAAATATCAAAATGAATCCGCCACAGGTATACATGTGTTCCCCATCCTGAATCCTCCTCCCTCCTCCCTCCCCATACCATCCCTCTGGGTCGTCCCAGTGCACTAGCCCCAAGCATCCAGTATCGTGCATCGAACCTGGACTGGCAACTCGAGAGCCATTACTGACCAGTTCATTTGCTACTCATTTGATGGTTTATAAAATTCTTGTGGAGGGAAGAAAGAGAATGTCTTACAGATTAGAAACAGGAGCTTACTCAAGGTATTTCAGATGAAAAGAGGTTTATATTTAGGATGCTGATTTTTTTTTCTAATTTTATTTTATTTTTAAACTTTACATAATTGTATTAGTTTTGCCAAATATCAAAATGAATCCGCCACAGGTATACATGTGTTCCCCATCCCGAACCCTCCTCCCTCCTCCCTCCCCATACCATCCCTCTGGGCCGTCCCAGTGCACCAGCCCCAAGCATCCAGCATCGTGCATCGAACCTGGACTGGCAACTCGTTTCCTACATGATATTTTACATGTTTCATTGCCATTCTCCCAAATCTACCCACCCTCTCCCTCTCCCACAGAGTCCATAAGACTGTTCTATACATCAGTGTCTCTTTTGCTGTCTCGTACACCGGGTTATTGTTACCATCTTTCTAAATTCCATATATATGCATTAGTATACTGTATGAAAAACATAGGATGCTGATTTTAATGACTGATGAAAATCAGGACACAGGAATAGAAGAGACCAGAACAATCACAAAACTTACACTGTAGGGGTTCCTGTAGCACAGGTTTATAAATAGCAAATCCCAGCCTGGATTTCAAGGATCCCTTCCCTATCTATTCTTTTACTCTTAGAGAACTCAAAATTTCTGAGATTATTGTATAACGTACTTATTATTGCTTTTCATGTAATCCATATTATTATTATTTTGTCTGCTTTTTATCAAAGACTGTAAGCTGTGATGCTGGAGAAGGAAATAGCAACCCACTCCAGTGTTCTTGCCTGGAGAATCCCATGGACGGAGAAGCCTGGTAGGCTGCAGTCCATGGGGTTGCACAGAGTCAGACACGACTGAAGCGACTTAGCAGCATAAGCTGTGATGCAAGGATTTTTTTTTTCTTTTGTTCATTGATGCTATCAGCATCTAGAAAAGCCTAATGTAGAAGCTCTGTTGAATAAAAGAGATATATTTCCATATTCAAATTTAAACCAATCTATAACTTTAACACACCTACATGGGAGTTTTGGCAAAGGAATGCAATTACTTATTGCTGATATTAGCCCTTAGGTATTAATGATAGGGCTTCCTTGGTGGCGTATTCGGTAAAGCGTCTGCCTGCAGTGTTGGAGACCTGGGTTCGATCACTGTGTTGGAAAGATCTGGAGAAGGAAATGGCAACCCATTCCAGTACCCTTGCCTGGAAAATTCCATGGATGGAGGAGCCTGGTAGGCTACAGTCCATGGGATCGCAAAGAGTGGGACATGACTGAGTGACTTCACTTTAAACTTTCACTTTTAATTGATGATAACTGTAATTCATGCTTTGATACAACACAAAGAGAATATTTAAAATAAATTCTGCATTCTAGTTAATTCTCACATCTAAGTCTAGATATAGTATATATACATTCAAATAGTAAATTGATACAGTCAACATGGAGAATAATATTCCTTAAAAGACTAGGAATAAAGCTACCATATGGCCCAGAAATCCCACTAACTGGGCATATACCATGGGAAAACCATAATTGAAAAAGACACATGTACCCCAATGTTCATAGCAGCACTATTTACAATAGCTAGGACATGGAAGCAATCTATATATCCATTGACAGATGAAAGGATAAAGAAGTCATGGTACATATATACAATGGAATATTATTAGTTATATAAAAGAATGAATTTTAGTCACTTCTAGTGAGGTGGATGAATCTAGAACCTGTTATAGAGAGTGAAGTAAGTCAGAAAGAGAAAAAATAAATATTATATATTAACTTATATATACAGAATCTGGAAAACTGTATTGATGAACCTATTTGCAAGAAAGGAATGGAGATACAGATACAGAGGGCAAACTCATGGACACAGTTGGGGAAACAGACAGTGGGATGAATACATAAATAGCATTGACATACATACAATAACGTGTGTAAATAGCTAGCTGGTTAGAAGTTGCTATAAAACATAGGGAGCCCAGTCTGGCACTCTGTGATAACCTTGAAGGGTGGAATGGGGGGTAAGGAGAGGGATGCTCAAGACAAAGATGATATATGTATAATTATGGCTGAATTTCATTGTTGGATGCAGAAACCAATGCACTACTGTAACTTTCCTGCAATTAAAGACTAACTAAAGAAAAATAATAATAAAACCATTGCTCTCTACTCTTTTTATCATTCTTTATTCTTCATTCCTTTTTCCATTTCTCACTCAATTAAATCTAACTTTTATTCTTTAGGCATTTCTGATCCAAATAAAATCACTTAGAGCCTTAAATTTGAATTATATTAATGAGTTTAATCTATCCAGAGTTTCCAAATTATTCACTGAAAATTTACCTTAATGAGATATAAATTTAAATGAACAGAGTTTAAATTAAGACCCTAATATGTGTTAAGAGTACATATGGGAGAGAGAAGGACAAAAATGTACTTAGTGTAATACAAAACTCAGTTATCATCAACTCCCACAATAAAATGGCCATAGTTAACCGAATTCAGTAAGCCCCGGCCTTGACGTAACAGACCAGGATTTCAGTTGGGTAATCTGATCACTCAGTCTACAATGAAATTCAATTCACTCAGGGTCAGATCACTCAGAGATTGGAGGAACTTCCAGAGATCATTGACTCAATTTCTTGCCTTTGGCCCATTCAGTACTCTCCTCTGAAACTGCCCTTATAAAACTGTCCCACCAGAACTGGAAAGCTTAACCATTCTGTCAAAGGTAGGGAGTTAATTTAAGACTCTGTGACTAGGCAGTTCAATGCATGGACTCAATCATTAGCTATTTATTTATTTTTTTTAGGCCGAGAAAACACGACATTACTATACACATTGTCTTAAAGCAATTTAGATTCATCCTTGAGAGATTTGTATTCTAGTCTCAGTTCTGTTACCAACTAGCTGTGTGAACTTGGTGATTTATTTCACTTCTCTGGCCCAGAATTCTTTTGTTTAGGGTAGATTAAATATATATATAATATATTCCATTCCAAATATATAATATATAATATATATATATATTTCTTTTGCATATTCTCTGAGTCAGAGTATTTTTTTTCATGCTATACATTTTGGTATTTAGAGAAACTTTTTAGAAGTAGGTCTTCATATTCCCATTTAATTAATGGGCGATCTAAGGGTCAAAGACTTTAAAGTGAAAGTGAAAGTGTTAGTCACTCAGTCATGTCCGACTTCTTGAGACCACATGGACTGTAGATGGTCAGACTCCTCTGTCCATGGGATTCTCTAGGCAAGAATACTGGAGTGCATAGCCATTCCCTTCTCCAGGGGATCTTCCTGACCCAGGGATGGAACCAGGGTGTCCAGTGTTGCAGGCAGGTTCTTTACCATCGGAGTCACCAGGGAAGCTCAAAGACTTTAAGGAACACATCAAAAATCTTCCTTGGGATTCTTCCAGTCCATTTGTTAATTAAAAAAAAGAAAAAGAAGAAGAAGAAGAAGAAAAAGAAAAGAAAGAAAAAGCCATGTGTTGGAATGTGATTTTTCCCTACAAAGTTTATCTGAGCTGCTTGGACTTGCTGGTTGCCACTAGACACTTTAGCAAAAGTGCAAAGCATGGTGCAATCTATTAATGTCATTCTCTCACCTCAGTTGCTGTCTACTTTCACCTATATATACCCTGGGCCTCTCACTTCATACTTATTGAAGACACCTAGTAGGCAATGTCAGACCTTACAGGTAATTGTTGTAATATGGTCTCCCAGGTAGGAAAGTAATTTTTGATGTAATCTATCCTGTCTTTAATACCTTGTGCTGTGCTGTGCTTAGTCACTTAGTCATGTCCAACTCTTTGCAATCCCATGGACTGTAGCTCTCCAAGCTCCTCTATTCATAGGATTCTCTAGGCAAGAATACTGGAGTGAGTTGCCATGCCTCTCTTCCAGGGGATCTTCCCAACCCAGGGATCGAACCCAGATCTCCCGCATTACAGGCAGGTTCTTTACCGTATGAGACACCAGGGAAGCCCAAGAAAACAGGAGTGATTAGTCTAGCCCTTCTCCAGGGGGTCTTCCCAACTCAAGAATTGCACTAGCGTCTCCTGCATCGCAGGTGAATTCTTTATCAGCTGAGCTACCAGTGAAGACCCTTTCATACCTCATAACCCTTCAAAAGCAAAGATCTAAATCTGTTTATTTTAAGAGGAAGAGCATCTATCTTGATAAAGAAAACACACAAGACAATTATTTAAGTTTTTTTTCTCTTTTACTTCGTTCCTGTCTCCTTCTATAAATTGATTTTAAAAAAAAAAAACATGAATAGGATTAGAAATGGAAGGTTAGAACATCAATAATATTAAATTAAATAAATATTGATTATTGTTGTTGTTCAGTCCCCAAGTCTGACCATTTTTTGACCTTTCTGACTCTGCCAGGCTCCTCTGTCCATGGGATTCCCAGGCAAGAATACTGGAGTGAGTTTCCATTTCCTTCTCCAGGAGATCTCCAGAGGCAGAGATTGAACTCACATCTCCAGCATTGGCAGACAGATTCTTTACCACTGAGCCATTTTCATCACCCCAAGCATTTAATATTAGTAATTGCCTGTTATAAAGGGAACATAGGAAATTCAAGAGATTGAGAAATTTGCTTAAATTCACTTAAAAGCTAAATGGAAAGGCCAGGACTCAAGTTTACAGTACGTATTTCATCTCTGAGCCTTTCACGGGTTTCAAATGTCCTCATGATTCTAGAAGAGATGGGCTTAAATAAATCTTATGGAGAAGGAAAGAGAATTTCCTCACATCAAAGCACATACACTGAAGTGTAACTAATTGGCCCCAAGGTTTGCTTTTACTCTGGAACTGTCTGAGCTAGGTAGCTCAATGCATATCCTTTGGGACTGGTTTGGGAGAAATACTTTCCTGGAAGCTCCTGAGGCTGAAGGCCTGTGTTAGGCATTTACAGACTTTTGTGGGAGTTACTATAAATATCCGATGCAGTAAAAAGAAAGCACTTAAACTCATAATTTTCCAAAAGATATATTGTGGGAAGAGAGCTGACTTCAGAGGCACTTCTCATTCAGAATTCAGAAATAGTTTTCTTCACAAAGTCTCCAAGAACCAAATTAAGAAATTGGCCCCATTTTTCACAAGACTCCTCTCTGCTTCAATAAGAGACCTTATTCTGTATAAACAAGTGCTTCTGAGGAGGAGTTTGTGAATTATTGCCACATGCAGAGTTACCTTTCTCCATAAACTCCTTACATCCCATGATCTCTTGTGATAAATCCCAAGATAAATCTTAAGGGAGTATAGTTTGTGTGTTTTATTCAGGTTTCATATAATTTAACTTCTAAGTAAATTAAAGTTGAAGATGCACAAAGTATATTTTATTGGAAGTCACCTGTTTGCTCATAAGAGGTAAGGTTTTTCATTCTCTCTAAAATATTTTCTTCTAATTGCCTCCTAAAGACCAAGCTCTTAGAATCTTTAGTCAGTGTGTCTTCTAACGAATGATGGAGGTCCTGGGGAGTGTTCACATCAATGAATGAGTTTGTGGATCCAGAGTTCCTAGGCTTTCCTTGGAGTTGGCACATAGCTGTGCTACCTCTTAAATGCATCTCTGCTCACAGAAGGTACAATGAACTGGATTGAGGCCAATTTGGTAGAAATTTCTGTCTTGGGGATCTTCTTGTTGAAAGTGTAGGTCATTGCTGAAGTTTCTAGGACAGAATACAAAATAGAACTGTGCTTTCTACACAGTTGAATTTTCAAGCTCCCTGACAACACTTTGATCATAATCAGATTCCCTTTTCGGTTTAGGGGAAAGTGACTGTGTGGTCAGCCAGGAAGAAAGAAGCTAAACTGTGATGAAATTTTGGCTCAAACTACCCTCTCTAATATTCTTGCTCACCTTCCCACTCTGTCTTTTTGTATTCTATCCCTGACTCTTCTTTCCCTGGTTTCTGCTCACTCGCTCTCCTCTCTCCTGCTCTAACTTCATTAGTCTGCTTCTTTCCTTCTCTTCTCTATAATCCGTTTAGGTTCATTTAGTTTTCTGCTTTGATATTAGCCTCAATACGCAGTTTAATTAACTTGATTTTGGAGTCAGGACAGAAATTTAAGGTATCAATTTGACATCTTTCTTTGATGGATCAGAATTTCTTTTCTAAGATGCAATCTACGTGATGATTGGGGTTTGATATTTTATATGAAATGTGGGTGAGTGCTAGGCTATCTAGGTACATCTTTGTCTAGTTATACCCTAATTGCCTTAGTTAAAATACTCTGTATTATAGGTCAAACTTTGTAACTAGAAAAGGACAAACAAATGGCCACAGTTGCCTTGCCAAAAATTATGGAAGTCAGATGAAATAATACAAGGGAAAGCTTGTTTGAATGATAAGATTAGATAATAAAAATAATATTTAATCCAGTATTGCTTTATTCAATCATATGTGTATGGAAATCCACATAGTAATATAGGAGCAGAGAAGATATAGACACATGTCTATTTACCTGGAGAAAAAAAAAATTACAGACTTTTGGGCCCAAATATAATTGAATTGATTAAAATTTCAACAGGTGAAAGTAAAAATATAAGGATGAAGAAAGCAAAAATAGTTTCTTCTATCACTAGTAATACTAGCATCATTCTATTACTTCAATTTGGGAGATACCATCTTTATTCTTTATTATAGTATTTCTGTGCTTTTTCAAATTAGTGTCAAATGACCTACTAATTTACTTTAATATGAGTTTTCAGATAATTTTCCTCTTTCTGATTAATCACCAATCCTTCATGGTATCAGAGATACCAACAAGTCAGTCATCAGATATGTATTAAGAGCCTATTCATTATCCAGAGTCAACAGATAGAGCATGGAAAAGTGTCCTTAGCCTCTTCACAACAAATTGGTCAAGTGGTGGGATGATCCAGGGATGTTTGGAAATACAGACTGAATTCTGTCATAAAGCTCTGAGGGGGTATTGATCCAACCTAATGCATACATTAAGTCTTTATGTCCCCAAATATTTTCTTTGCTTACTTAAAGTGAAACAAAATAAAATTACATGAACTGGTTTTCACAGTGGTCTATTATCTGCCCACAGATTTTCTTTTACAGCTTTCTGATTTAATGAGAGTGCAGTCTTTATGGAGAGAAGATATATTTTTCCTGAAGCAATGCATGCTGTTCTTCTTATAATGATATTTCATCATTCTCTCCAAACTGCTTCTCTCCTCACAGCAAATGGTCCCCTGCCTTTTGTTTTCATCTCCTATGGGAAACCTGATGCACTGAAATGGAAAAATCATTAACTTATTCTCCTTTTAAATACTCATCAGAGATTATTGAAACTGTCATTTGGAGTGAGTGAAAGTTGCTGAGTCGTGTTCAGCTCTTTGAGATCCCATGTACTATAAAATCCATGGAACTTTCCAGGCCAGAATACTGCAGTTGGTAGCCTTTCCCTTCTCCAGGGGTTCTTCCAAACCCAGGGATTGAACTCCGGTCTCCGGCTTTGAGAGCAGATTTTTTACCAGCTGAGCCACAAGGGAAGTCCAAGAATACTGGACTTGGTAGCCTGTCCCTTCTCCAGTAGATCTTCTGACCCAGGAATCAAACCAGGGTCTCCTGCATTGCAGGCAGATTATTACCAACTAAGCAATCAGGGAAGCCATTTTGAGTTTTAATTATTATAACATTTCTAAATTTTTCTAATATTATTTTTGCTAGACTACAAGGAAGCCTAAAGTTTTATTTAGATGTATAAATTTATTAGAGGAAAGTGGACAGTAGGAACCTGGAATGTCGGGTCCATGAGTCAAAGCAAATTGGAAGTGGTCAAATAAGAGATGGCAAGAGTGAATGTCGACATTCTAGGAATCAGCAAACTCAAATGGACTGGAATGGGAGAATTTAACTCAGATGACGATTATATCTACTGCTGTGGACAGGAATCCCTCAGAAGAAATGGAATAGCCATCATGGTCAACAAAAGTATACGAAATGCAGTACTGGGATGCACTCTCAAAAACGACAGAAAGATCTCTGTTTGTTTCCAAGGCAAACCACTTAATATCACAGTAATCCAAGTCTATGCCCCAACCAGTAATGCTGAAGAAGCTGAAGTTGAATGGTTCTATGAAGACCTAAAAGACCTTTTAGAACTAACACCCAAAAAAAGGTGTCCTTTTCATTATAGGGGACTGGAATGCAAAAGTA
>NW_011484006.1:8351-8790 GCF_000754665.1 Bison bison bison | reverse complement strand
ACATCACCAGATGGTCAACACTGAAATCAGATTGATTATATTCTTTGCAGCCAAAGATGGAGAAGCTCTATACAGTCAGCAAAAACAAGACCAGGAGCTGACTGTGGCTCAGATTATGAACTCCTCATTGCCAAATTCAGACTTAAATTGAAGAAAGTAGGGAAAACCACTAGACCATTCAGGTATGACCTAAATCAAATCCCTTATGATTATAAAGTGGAAGTGAGAAATAGATTTAAGGGCCTAGATCTGATAGATAGAGTGCCTGATGAGCTATGGAATGAGGTTTGTGACATTGTACAGGAGACAGGGATCAAGATCATCCCCGTGGAAAAGAAATGCAAAAAAGCCAAATGGCTGCCTGGGGATGCCTTACAAATAGCTGTGAAAAGAAGAGAAGTGAAAAGCAAAGGAGCAAAGGAAAGATATAAGCATCTGA
>NW_011484006.1:3718-6205 GCF_000754665.1 Bison bison bison | reverse complement strand
ACCACTGGAAAAACCATAGACTTGACTAGACGAACTTTTGTTGGCAAAGTAATGTCTGTGTTTTTGAATATGCTATCTAGGTTGGTCATAACTTTTCTTCCAAGGAGTAAGCATCTTTTAAGTTCATGGCTGCAGTCACCATCTGCAGTGATTTTGGAGCCCCAAAAAATAAAGTTTGACACTGTTTCCATTGTTTCTCCATCTATTTCCCATGAAATGATGGAACCAGATGCCATGATCTTCATTTTCTGAATTGAGTTTTAAGCCAACTTTTTCACTCTCCTCTTTCACCTTCATCAAGAGGCTTTTTAGTTCCTCTTCACTTTCTGCCATAAGGGTGGTGTCATCTGCATATCTGAGATTATTGATATTTCTCCCAGCAAAACCCAGTATAAGCTTACTAAATACTTTGGTTTCAGAGACTCTTGTTGGAAACCTCAGCTTAATATATCGAATGTCATAGCTCCATTTCTTTCTCATATTGGAACAGTCCAATCAATTTATTCTCCAGCAGTCTTTCTACTTTTGGCATTAAAATTCATTTGTATTATCACGTAGAGTTGTGTGTAATTTTATGTAATTAATGATCTTATGTAGAGGAATGTTACTTTTCCAGCTTGTTTGTGAAGAGGTAGAGGACGTCTTTCCTTTCCCTATCAGCTGACTCTAGATATGAGTAGCTTCTTAGTACATGTTTGATGACTGACTTGATGCTGATATTAATGCATTTAAGGATTGATAATTAATCAGAAAGAGAAAAAGTGTCTCAAAACTCATATTAAAGCAAATTAAAAGGTCATTTGACATTAAAGTGAAAAAGCACAGAAATATTATAAGAAAGAATGAAGGTGAAATCTCTCAAATTGAAATAACAGAATAAAATGGAAAGGAGAGTAAATTTGATAGATTTTTGTGTATAAAATTGAAAAAAGCTCATAGCTTAGAGGTAATAACATTTTATTGAGAAAAGATTTATAGAATTCAAAACAGATAAAATATAAGTAAATATATATACAATATTATGCACTATTGCTAATCAAAAAATATATAATTTTAATTCAGATAATCAAATAAATATGAGTGCTCCATGTTAGATTTTTATTAGAAATTCATGCCCTATTGTTATAAATATAGAAATAATGGAAAAAATTAATTGGTGCATAAGAAGAAATATTTAACTATATAAATACACACAGATGATCCTGAAAACACTCATAGAATATGTAAGGAACTAACATTTTCATCCAGTGAGTGAAATTGGTTAATTATAAATTTTTAAGGGTACTTTTCACAGTCTGTAATCTACCATAAACTTTGGAGATTTTATTATGCAAATATATTCATTTTATTTTTTCTAAAGTATATTGAAGTAACCAAATTCTAATATTATTTAATAGTTTTTAATAATTATAAATATTCAAATTTATGTCAGTAATCTCTGGGACATATTTTGATGAAATTATTAAAATAACCAAAAGTTGTATAAGAAGAGTTTATTCAAACATTGTTCATTAGGATGAAAATTTGTAAACAACTTAAGTCAAGATAAATTTTAGAATTTATATTATGAGATTTTGATACATTAATTTATAGTTGCTAAATTAATAATTACAGCATGGATATGCTGTAAAAAATGTGAAAGGCTTTTAGTAATCAAAAATGAAAATTAGAAAGTATAAAAATATTATAAGATGATTGAAATTTTATATATGTGTATGCTTATACAAAGAATAAAATAGAACAATGGGAGATATTTATATGTTTAAATCCTAAAATACATTTAAAAATTATGTCTTATATAAAATTTGGAGAGTACAAACCTCTGGAAAACAGTAGTAAGAGAATCAGATAATGCCCTGGAGGGCATTATATGAGTTTCAGAAGTATAAGAAATGGCACTTCAGATTGGATCCATAGGGTGTGAAGATTAAGTTGATACATTTCTTAACAGCATAGATAATGGATTATTTCAAACATATAGTAATTTTTTCTCAAAATGTCAGTTTCAATGATTTACTCAACTATCTCATGTGCCCTAGTTGGCAATGAAAGTAATAATATAATTGCAACTAGCCTAAAAGTTGGAAAAACAATTTTTTCTTAAAGCTTAATCCAAACATGATTTTGAAGAGATCAGAAACAATGGGTGCAACCTGGTTTCCAAATCAAAAAATGTGTTTCTTCAAGAAAGAATCTCCCCAAATTATTATAAAATTATATATAATACAAAACTTTATATATAAATGAAAATTATATACAAAATTCAGTAGTTGATATGTATATACATTATATGAGCATATATATTATATACACATATATGTATTGGAACCTCTAATTGTCATTTGAAGAAAAGGCATCAAGACATTAAAGTGACCTGATCAATATCATACAACAAACGCATTAACTCTCAGACTTTGGCAAAGAGCATGGTCATTGAGGGTTCCCTTGCACAAATCTTATTCCTTATAGAAAGAACTGGTTAAAGCA
>NW_011484006.1:337-788 GCF_000754665.1 Bison bison bison | reverse complement strand
AAACTACCGCACAATTGCACTCATCTCACACGCTAGTAAAGTAATGCTCAAAATTCTCCAAGCCAGGCTTCAGCAATATGTGAACCATGAACTTCCTGATGTTCAAGCTGGTTTTAGAAAAGGCAGAGGAACCAGAGATCAAATTGTCAACATCCGCTGGATCATCAAAAAAGCAAGAAAGTTCCAGAAAACATCTATTTCTGCCTTATTGACTATGCCAAAGCCTTTGACTGTGTGGATAACAATAAACTGTGGGAAATTCTGAAAGAGATGGGAATACCAGATCACCTGACCAACCTCTTGAGAAATTTGTATGCAGGTCAGGAAGCAATAGTTAGAACTGAACATGGAACAACAGACTGGTTCCAAATAGGAAAAGGAGTATGTCAAGGCTGTGTATTGTCACCCCGCTTATTTAATTTATATGCAGAGTACATCATGAGAAACGCTG
>NW_011484006.1:0-237 GCF_000754665.1 Bison bison bison | reverse complement strand
ATTAAGAAGAGGTGGCAAGAATACACAGAAGAACTGTACAAAAAAGATCTTCACGACCCAGATAATCATGATGATGTGATCACTGACCTAGACCCAGACATCCTGGAATGTGAAGTTAAGTGGGCCTTAGAAAGCATCACTATGAGCAAAGCTAGTGGAGGTGATAGAATTCCAGTTGAGCTATTTCAAATCCTGAAAGATGATGCTGTGAAACTGCTGCACTCAATATGCCAGCAA
>NW_011484005.1:25117-26039 GCF_000754665.1 Bison bison bison | reverse complement strand
CTTTCCAGAGGCTGGACCTCTCATGAACTCTGTGGACACATCTTCAGAGACTGAGGGTCTCCTTGGGGGTGTGCACATAATTCCAGAGACTGGAGCCCTTAATAATGGCGGGGACATCACTCCCAAGCTGGGGGCTCGCATGGATAGCGTGCACACCTCTGCAGATGCTGCTGTGGGCATCTGTGGTGCAGATTTTGCTCCAGGGGCTGGGGCCCTCAACAATGGCATGGGCACCCCTCCAGAGGCCACAGCTGTCACTTGAGGCGTGGACATCACTCCAGAGGCCGTGGATCTCATGAGTGGTGTGGACATCGGCCCAGAGATTGGAGCCCTCATTTGTGGCATGGACATCATGCCAGAGGCTGTGGCTGTTCTTTGCGGAGTAGACATTGCTCCATAAGCTGGGGCTCTCAGAGGGGTGGTGGCTATCTCCCCAGAAGTTGGGGATCTCGTTAGTGCTGAGGACATCTCTCCAGAGGATGAAGCTCTTGTGAGAAGTGTGGACACCTCTCCAGGGTTTGAGGCTCTCATCAGGGGTGTGGATACTGCCCCAAAGCTTGGGGCTCTAATTTTTGGTGTGGACATCACTTCAGAGGCTGGGGCTCGCATCTGCAGTGTGGACATCCCTCCAGAGGTCATGAATCTTTTGAACGACATGGACATCCCCCCAAAGTCTTGAGTGCCTATTGGCTGACTGGGCATCTTTCCAGAGACTGTGGATCTCATTAGCACTGTGGGCATGGTTCCAGGGCCCGGGGCTCTCATTAGGGGCATGGACATGCTTCCAGAGGCTGCGGCTGTCATTTGTGGTGTGGACACGTCTCCAGAGGCTGGGGCTCTCATTAGTGGTGTGGACATCCCGGCAGAGGCAGTGGCTGTTATCTGTGGCATGGACATGGCTCCAGAAGCTATGTCTCTCATT
>NW_011484005.1:12474-21516 GCF_000754665.1 Bison bison bison | reverse complement strand
ACTTGCTAGTGCTTGCTCTGTCTCTCTGGTCCCAGATTCCTGCCTCTATATAGGCTCTGACATTTGCCTCTGGCCGCGTTTCACTTGACAGCCCTCCAGAAGCTCCACTTTAGCACTTGGCCTATGCAACTCCACCCTTCTTCCCCTCGCCCCCAGTAGCTGCACCAGGCCACTCTGCCCACCTCTGGCCATCCCAAAGGAAAGAGGAGAGTCACACAAGTAAAGAGATGAGACCGAAAGGGTCTTGGCTCAGGAAATGAGACATTCTCTCTGTGGCTGAGTGGACACCAGGGTCGTGGGAGCCAGGCGCTACCACCAGTGGGCCGTGGAAGAGCAGGTAGGGGATAGAGGGAACAGGGCTGGAGGCTGAGTGGAGCAGTGGAGAAGAGTGGGTTCAGGTGCGGGTAAACCAGGGTTTGGAAGGATGGGCCACGGGGCTTAAGAGAGCCCAGCAATGGTGACAACTAAAAAGCCAACTGGCCCTACTGTCAGAGACTCAGTGGGAAATCTTGCAACCAGCTACCCTGCCATAGGGTTAGAATTCAACAATGAGGCTCCAGGGCATCCAGACAACTGGCAAGAAAAGCATGCCAATCTTAAGCATACCAGGTGAGAGCTTGCTCATAGAAGCAGGACTTTAGCCTGCTTTCTAGAACTGGGGCACAAGATCAGAGTAAAATTAACAAAAAGGTTTGCCAGAGCCTTCTGAATAAGGAGCCCTCCAACCCTTATACTAAGGGCAGAAATGGTCCCTGAGCCCCGAATAAGGCAAAGCCTTTAGATGAAGTTGAAGTACCACAGGGACTCAGAATCTAGGGGCTGGGGGGAGGCATTCAGCTTGTTATAAACCTCCCCATGCTCCAACAACCAAAGATAATTATCACCCCACAATACCTGGGCACTCAGGCTAAGCACCACACTTGTTTTATATCCTTCACACCTCATGGCCACACCTGCAAGGTAGGCACTAATACCATTCCCATTTATTTTATGCTTTAGAAATTTTTTCCTTCATTTTCTTTTTTTCAATTTTCTTTTTTATTGAAGTACAATTGATTTATAATGTTATGTTAATTTCAGGTGTTCATCAGTGATTCAGTTTTATTGTATATATGTGTGTGTGTATATAATATATTCTTTTACAAATGGTGAGAGGTGCTTGGAGAAATTGTAACCAATATCATAGAACTAGCACATGGCAAAGCCCTGATATGAGCCCAAGTTAGTCTGATTCCAGAATCAGACTAATTTCCTCTCTTGGTAAACAGACAAGTGATTAGAAACACTCCCCAAGTACCACCGTGCTCTTCCTACCCCCACTAATGGCTGAATCATCATTGTGATAATAATAACAGTAATAATAATAATACCAACTGACTTGGAACTCTTGCTACATGCCAAGAACTACGCTGAGGGTTTTACATGCATTCTCTCATTTGATCCCAACATCTATCCTGTAAGCTAGGTGTTTTTAATTCTCAGTTTACAGATAAGAAAACTGAGTCTCGGTGAAGTGAACTGACATGACCAAAACCATACAGCTCCATTTGACTCCAGAACTCACTGTAGTATACTACTCAAAGGGAAAACTTCCAATCACTCTCCCCCTACCCTAAACCAAAAAGTACTCACAGGGAACCCAACAACAACAATTATTATTATTATTATTATTATACTTAATAATAACAGCTAACACTTACTGTGCCAGGCACTGTGCTAAGCACTATACATGCAAAATCTCATTTGCTGCTCACAGCTGCCCTATGAGGTAGGTATTATCACTCTCATTTTCAGATGAGGCACAGAGAGATTAGTTAGCTTTGCCAAGGTCACATAGCTAGAAAGCACTGTTGTTTACGATCATAAAAACTTGGAAATTACCTAAATGCCAGCGTTAGAACCCAATCCACTGAATGATTAAACAAATCATTGTACATCTCCAGTGTCCAGTGAAAATGAGTATCTTATTTTTATAAAATAAATATGTATATTTTTGCAGAGAAAAAAATACAGTTTGGAAAGATGTATACCAAAATGTTAACAGTGACCATACCTGAGTGACTGGATTAAAGAGAATTTTTACTTTTGTTTTTCTTAGCTGTATTCTCTCATCTGTCCATATAAATATTATTGTATTAGAAGAAAAAAATATTTTTCTTTCTTTTAAAAGGTATGTTCCTCTACAGTTCTATCTCTAGCCCTCTCCTCTCCTCTCTCTAAGGGCCCCCAACATCTCCCCACCCAAGTAACCTTTCTCCTCCAATAGGCTTAATTCTTGTGTCACTGAGATCCTTGGTCAGTAGTGACCTCTGAAAACTGTCTCTAATGGCTTATTTTATTTTTTATCATTACTTTTAAAAAATCCAATTTCTTATTTTTCTACTTTTATTTATGCCTAAGAATTACACAAGTAATCTAGGAATATATTCTCAGGATAAAAACTTGAAATCCTACCTACAGATAAAGCCAGTCCTGCACCTACCCCACCCCACCCCATCCCCTCAAGTTCCATTCCTCTGTCTGTTCACAGTTGGGTGTGTCTCCTTCCAAACTTTTTCTAGCTGCAATGGCATTTGGAGTTCATATCATGCAATTGCTTGCAAAACCCAGGGTGTGCAAAGAGCTCCTGTTAGAAAACCACTCTGACTCTGGACATCCAGGAGTTCAAGTTCTGGTTCATTGTGACCATTAATCATCAGCCGTCTTCTAAGGTGGCTATCTAGCAAGAGTGCTTGCAGGCTCAGGCCATTTGGGTCCCAGATTTTCATTTTGTTCGTGCCAGTGTCTCTATAGACACAGAGAGGGGAGGCCTACTAAGGAAGGAAAAGCCCAGAAACTGCTGCTTAGCATCTCAGATCTCTCACGTCTGGCCCAGTCTACATTGATCAATACAGCTAGTAGGAAGTGTCACATGCCTGCTGCCTCACAAAAGGTAATTGAGTTTGGGCTAGCTGCTCAGGGAAATAAGAATAAACAAGAGACAGTTCAATATGTCAACAAATAGCTCTCCAGCTCTTGAAAATAAACTTTTCCTGAGATTCTGCATGATAGCCTCTCCCTGCCGGCACTAGCAAGCAAGCATTAAGATAACAGAAAAGAGACAACCTCAGGGTAGAGAAAGACTTGATCTACTTGAGGGTCTGCCACCTCCCTCACCCCATTGCTCACCCCACTTCTCCAATAGCCTTGATGCTTAAAATGCCCACCTGGCTCTTTATAAATCGAAGGGGGAAAGAGTTTGCATTCACGGAATCCTCACTCTGCCAGGCACTGGGTTAAGCTCTTTACATATATCACATCATTTATCACACAACAAACCAATGAAGTGGTTTTTTTAACCCTAATTTTATAAATCAGCTTTAAAAAAAAAAACAAGTGGAAAGAAAATAAAATCAAGTAACTCACCTGGGCTCCCACAGCCGAGAGGGGGTGAAGCTGGGCTTGTCACTCGCGACTGTCTGACTCAGCTGGTGCTCTTAACTCAAAGGAGAGTCACACACTGTCTTCGAGTCTCTGAAGGGCTGTCATATGGAAGAGAGGGTAGGTGTGTTCTGGGTAGCTCCAAAGAGAAGGATTTGACTGTTAGTTGGGAATTACACTTTCATTGGATGTGCTGCAAATTCCCCAAACAACATGTATATGCATGTCCAACTCTATAGGGAAAAAAAACATTATAAGAAGAGCAAACGGAACTGCCTTGCATTAGCTGCTGTCCTGTGCAATCGGAGAGAACAGGAGGGATATCAAAGGATTGCACATGGGCAGCATCCCAATTTTCTTAAAGAAGGAAACTACAGACCAGTATACTGTAAACTCCAGAGCTGTAAGCTTGATGTCAATCCTTGGAGAGATTCTGCCGCAGATTATGAAGCAGGTAATTTATAAGCACTTAGAATGGAAGTGGTGATAGAAGGTACCTAGAGGTTCTAGCAGAACTGAAACCAATTAAGCCAGGTTCCCAAGACTGGCAGCTATCACAAACCAAAAATCTGGGGAGACTGACAGTAGGTTGCCAGGTTTTTATTTCTCCAAATAAAGGAACAAGCAAGACAAAACAACCTCAAATTATCATTTCCTAGAAAGGGTTTTCTTTAAACACAAAAAGAGAAGCAAACAATCTCAGAATAAAGGACAGTTCTTTCAGTGAAATAGGTTTTGCTTTACAGAACACTGGCTACATCGTCCTCAGGCTTTCTCATTGCACCCGAGGACTGCAATAATTTTCCTGGAGGATGGGCATTTATCCAAAGACCTTCTTTAGGGAATCCCTCACAGTGAAAATATCAACAAAGATAAGATCAGATACCTGTAAGACAGGAAATCTTTCTGGCCAGAACTGGGAAGAACAGAGTTTGACCTTAGCCTAAGTGAGGATATTAACATACATAAAGTGTCCACATAAAGGAGCATGAGAGAAATAGAACTTGCCAAGTGCAAATTCAAGCCCTGCTGGGCAGGACTTGGCCAGCACATTTGACTTTTGCCATCCCTTGGACCACCCAACTGTCCTGTAGGAATATTTGCCTGATGCCATTAAGCATTTGGCTCACAAACCAGTTTCTGACTTGAGACACTCCAAGCAGCCTTCAGACTATTACTGGTCTCTCCAGGGAGAGTTCCTAAAGGCAAATGAATTCTCAATTGGCTCAATACTATAGCCAGACTGGGGTTCTACAACAATCTAGAAGGCAGCTTCTAGCTTTGGTCCCATCCTGTTCAATCCTCTCATCAATGGTGTGAAGAAGAGCATAGATGGATCTTTTACACAACTATTCTAGCGCTGAGGAGAATCTCTATGTTTGGCCTAGGAAGTAGATTTACATTTTTAAATCCCATGGTTTATAATCTATGTCTCTGCCTTTGGGCATTTTCTCTCCTGTTCTTCGCTGCCAATACCGGAAGTCTCTGCAATGTGTGCTCTTTGTGGAAAATGCTTAGTGACGGTATGGCTGCTATGAGCTCTGCCTGCTGAAGAACAGGTAGGTTTTTCTCTACAAAGTGCTGAGCCTTCATCTCAGGCCTGCCATCTTTCCTCAGGTAACTGGTGTCAGTGGATACTTCTTGAATTAGAAAAGAGGACAGACTAATGTCCTCATATTTGTAGAATCGGCCCTATTTCCAAAAGAGCGTCAATTGGACTTTGACCTCATCTATTGACCTTGACCTTATTTCTGAAGGTGAAGGCAGAGCAGTTTACAGTACCTGCCATACTCCCTCAAACTGCATTTCTCTAAGTGTGGTTGGGAAGCCCTTTGCATTAGTCATTCTTCTGGGAGGACTGTTAAAATGCAGATGCAGAGTTGGGAGGTGGGGCTCCACATTCAGAGAGTCAGACTCAGTAGGTCCAGAGTGAGGCCGAGGAATCTGCATTTTGACCCAAGTGATTCTGAAACCCTCTAGAGTTTAAGAACAGCTGGCTTAGGGATCTGGACACCCTGGATATTATTCTTAATTAACTAATTTATTTTAATTGGAAGATAATTGCTTCACAATATTGTGATGGTTTCTGCCATACATCAATATGAATCAGCCACAGGTATACATGTATCCCTTCCATCCTGAATTTAATATCAAATAAACCAGGATTCCAACTCCCAGCACTGGCCTGTTATCTTTTCTGTAAAACAGGGATAATAACGGTACCTACCTCACAGGATCTTTGAATGTTTTAAACACAAAACATGCGTCAAGGGTCTGGCACCTAGTTGAAGCTCAGTCACCTCTCCTGGGCCTGCTTATTTGTGAGCCCTGCTGCCTGTATTCTGCCCCTGTTGCCAACTGCTCACTCTTTCTAGGTCTGGTATTCAAGCTCCCCAAGCGAGAGACTCTCATTGGTCCAAATTTAGTCACCACTGTGCTTGTTGGGCAAAGTTCTCATCCCACGTTCCCTCCTAGGCAACTTGCCAGCCTATAGAGTGACTGCTCTTGGATCAGATGCCCTCTCCTGGCTCAGTCGGCTATTGGCAGGGAGAAGCAGGGTCACGTGGGTACCAAACATAGCCACCTATTCATAAGAAACTGCTCCTTCCCTCGGCTAGGGTCTGCGGATGGAAACTCTTTAGAAGGGGCCTGTGGGTGTGGCAGGAATTCTGAGGCTTAGCCCATCCAGTACACCTAGGCTTCTCATTTATCCAGCCTGCCAAAGGAATGAAGCATTCAAGTTCACTGAAGTCTCTATTTAATTCCTACTTTTCATCTCCATCAGGCCAGGAATACCAGTTTTCAAAAAACTAGACACGGTGAAGGAAAAAAAAAAGAATACCTTAACCCTAAGAATGAGACTGTCTGTGTCTAGAACACGTTCTTCAGTTTTCAAAGCTCTTTCATATCTATTTCCTCATCACAGAGTCTGTAAACTAGCAGCCACAGGCTGGATTCAGACTGTAGAAGGATTTTATTTGACCCCTACAATGTTTTTGCCATTTTTTAAAGTATTGCTAACATTTGAAAGTCAGGAGATTTCACCCACATAATGCGGGAAAAACAGAAAACTCAGATCCTGGTTCTGAGATGGGAACAGTCAGGTGGAGCTGGGTAAGCTGCTCCTTGTAGATGGACCACTGGCTCACCATTTTGCCTCAGGACCCACCAGCCACTGACTTTTTCACAGTGACTTGCTTGGCCCCTGTGGGCCTTTGAAGCCTCATTTTAACCCCATTGAGCTTGTACAGAAGATGGTTAAGAGCACAGATTCTTAGGCTGAACTGTCTGGGTTAGAATCCCAGTTTTGCCCCTCACTGGCTTTGGGACTCTGCTCAGGTGATTTAACCTCTCTGAGCCTCAGTTTCTTCATCTGTAAAATGGGCATGATGGTGATAATAATAATGCCCACCTTATAGGGTTATTGGCCCAACTAAATCAATGTGTACAAACTGCTTAGAACCATACCTTGCACATGGCACACACTAAAGAAACGTAGTTTAGTAGCTAAGTCATGCCAACTCTTTGTAACCCCATGGACTGTAGCCGCCAGGCTCCTCTGTCCATGGGATTTCCCAGGCAAGAACACTGGAGTCGGTTGCCATTTCCTTCTCAAGGAGATGTTCCTGACCCAGGGATTGAAGCCAGGTCTCCTGCACTGACAGGTGGATTAGTTACTGCTGAGCCACCAGGGAAGCCCAAAGAAACATTAGCTTCTTTCATTGTCCACAATTTCTTACCTGGCTTTTTGACATCCAAAGGATTCTGAAAACTGAAATTTTGTGGCAAGCTCATATGGTAGCCAAACTGGGCCTGAATTGTTTTGTGTGTTATTCGCTCAGTCAGTCATGTCCTAACTTTTGCAACCCCATAGACTGTAGTCCACCAGGCTCCTCTGTCCATGGAGTTCTCCAGGCAAGAATCCTGGAGTGGGTTGCCATTCCCTTCTCCAGGGGATCTTCCCAACCCAGGTATTGAACCTGGGTCTCCTGCATTGCAGGCAGATTCTTTGCTGTCTGAGCCACCAGGGAAGCCCAGGCTATTCATTTATCCCATTGAGAAATATTAGTGTGATTGATGACAGAATACTTGCCCCAGATTCCACAAGGGGTATTATATATGTTATAGGTACCATATTGCTTTACTAAAATCTAAAAAAAAACTCATGAAATCCAGAACATATGTAGTCTCAATGGTTTCAGATAAAGGATTGTAGACCTGTATTATTATTAATTTGTATACCCACTTGACAGATGGGAAAACTGAACTCCTGGGCACTAAGCAACTGATCGACAGTCCTACAGCTTGGAACTGGACATAACGTTGACCCCTATGCATGAAGCCCCTAGTGCCTAGTGCTGCGGTATGCACTGGGCTCACTGTAGGCGTGTTGATACAGGCTACCAGTCAGGGTCCCCTAAGGAACTGAAGCCTGCCGTCAAATACTGAGAGAGACAAACCCTCCCCCTAGTAGCATTCTTGTGACCCTTGGCATTAATCTTCACTATTGATATCACTGGGGCTTCCCCAGTGGTGCTAGTGGTAAAGCACCCACCTGCCATTGCAGGAGACACAAGAGACATGGATTTGATCCCTGGGTCGGGAAGATCCCATGGATGAGGTCATGGCAACCCACTCCAGTATTCTTGCCTGGAAAATTCCATCAACAGAGGAGCCTGGTGAGCTACAGTCCAGAGAGTTGCAGAGTCAGACACCATTGGGTTAGGATTAGAATGGGGATTACTGTCTTCATTTTACCCTGAGATCCAGCGAAGAGAAGTGACTTGTCCCAGATCACTCAGCAAAAGACAGGCAGATCTAGAGCCAGAAACCAAATGCTCTGCTTTTTTCTTCTTAAACTCCAAGGCTGATCCAAGGGAGATGTGTGCTATACTTTTCACATACTGACCCACACTCTCTGCAGACAATCCTAAAATTTCAACACACCTGATTAAAGGAGAATGACCCAAGATCTTGCAAATATCAAAATGAGACCATGTGACTGAGTGGACCTCAGCCTTCCCAGTACCATAGGCAGCACTGTATAAACACCATCCAGTCAGAAGCCAGGGAGGAGAGATTTCTCAAATCCCAAGAAAATCACAGAGACCCTACTGTTTGCCCCTCTGTTGATTTTTTAGGCGCTGACATTTATTTTGTCAAAGGTCAAAAGAAATGAAAAATCTACTGGAAGGGGAATTACATCAGTTATGGAGCAGCATCTTAAAGAAACCTTTGCACAGTATCAGTTCCCATGTTGGAAATGCAGAAAATAGAGCACTGCTATTTCATACTGTCGGTGCATCAGAGACCTGGGAATGAGAACAGCATCCCCAGGAACTCCTGCCAGCCCCCAACTCTGCACAGGGGAGCTTTCTGACACCACCAGCCACTTAACCAAGTTGGAAGAGAGAAGGCAGGCCATGCCCCAGGTGACCTCACGTCTCTCCTAAGCTCATGGCTCGAGTTCCTCCTACCAACAAATCCGCACTTTGATCACACACCCACAGCGACCCAGATCTTTGAATTCAGCAATTCTTTCTCAGGTTTCAGCGAGGCATTGGCAGCCTGAGCTATTTTGGGACACTTTCTCTGCTGTGGATGCCACTTTCGGAATACGCC
>NW_011484005.1:9527-12262 GCF_000754665.1 Bison bison bison | reverse complement strand
GATCTGAGTTTGGATATGGACTGAAAAAAACAAGAGGAGAGGGCGACAAGACTTTCCAAACATCTTATTTTTACAATCATCACCTCCTAAGCTGATGCAACTGACTCAGCAGGCATTCAGGAACCTGCTTTCTCCATTTTTCTGTCCGAAAATCCTCTGCACCTGTAAGTACCGGGGCTCGTTGTCACTCATACTGTCTTTTATTTGGGGCAGGGAGGGAAGGGCCTGGGGTAGGTCATCAGTCAGGTGTGGGCAGGCCCATGACTTTGGAAGAATTCCTGACACCCTCCCCCACCCCCGGAAGTGCTTCTGAGTTCGGAAAATGAAAATGCCTTTTCGTTCTTTCCCAAACCCCCAGCATACTAGAAATGCCACACAGCCTTCGGGGGTCTTCTGTTGAGCAGTGCTGTGCACATCCAATGGCTCGAGTTGGACTTAATGGGAGAAGCGCGCCCTGAGCATTTGAATTTCTTAAATGTGACCTCAGCTACTGTTGTGGGTACAGTCACTGCTGGCTTCTCCATCTTTTACAAAGCAAATTGCTGAAACGGGGCAAGATGTAAACAGGACAGTTGAAATAGAATTTAGCAACTCCTCTGTGTTGAAAAGGGCAGTGGGGCTTGGGCTGATAGTCAGCCCAATTAGAAACGCAGCCACCACACTGCAAGCTCCCTGCTCTGCCGCGAGATGGCCCTTTTCAACATCTTCCCAGTCTGATGGAAAGAGAGGCCAAAATAGACATGGGCTCCCCAGGAAAGGAGGAGCTTTTATTTACTGCTTTCCTGAGACACTGGACATAGTCTCTGGCCAGTTTGTCAGTCCCTGAAGCAGCTCAAACGAGGGCTCCAAAGAGTCCTAGATGACAGAGCCCACCCCTGTTACCTGCCCCAACACCAAAGCATTCTTAGGGCACAGGACATGTTTGGAGGCGAGTGTGAGGGATGCCTTTGATAGGAAATTATCTGGATAAACTTACCAGGATCCATACTAAAAACAGTGTCCCTCTAGGCTTTCCTAATGACTTGATGGGTCATGAATAAGAACATAACAAGGTCAGAAGGTCTTGCCCTTTTTTCCGTATATAGCAGCACAGAAGGAACACTGTCTTTGGCAGAGAAAAAGCAAAACTGGCTACTTTCAATTTCTCAGCCTGGCAAAATCAGCAGCTTCTCATTTGTATTCTGCTAAGAGTCTGAGGAAGATTAGAGGAGAAGAGGGCTCATATCAGTGCCAGAGAAATGAAGAGAGGAAAATCACCCTGTCTAGGGTGGAGATTGGATTTGTTCTCAGGTTATAGAAAGAAACTAGTCTCAGGAGGAATTTGGCTTTGCTTTGACTACTACTGTTTGTGTGGTCTTTGGTAACTCATGGAGCTTAGCAGTCCTTCCAACAGAGCTCTGAGAAAATGATGCTTGCATCATAGAAGTTCATTATCTGGAAGACTTTTTAGTCAAAACCTTGAGTGGTGAGTGAGAGGAGGGAGTTCATTCGATGTGATGGATTCTAAAAAAAATAAGCCAACTTCTGGCCTGGTGGTAGCCTGAATTTGATGTCTACTTCATGGTATTCCAGGAGTATTAAGAACATTCCCTTGCCCTTCCAAATCTCTCCCTATCCCCACCCAAGGGCTTGAAAATTCTTAAGTCCATAATTTCTTTGATATGGGGCTTTGACACCAGTTAAAATGCCAACTTCTTGGGAGGGTCAATCTGTTAAGACTCACCTGGATGTATCCCATCCTGACGGCAACTCTGATAGCAGAGAGAAGAGAGTGCAGGAACATGAGATTACTGTAGGTACAGAGATAAACCTCAGAGCAGGAGCTGTAAGCAGGACCTAGGTCAAGGCCAAAAGGACCAAGAGAGTCCATTGGCAAAAAGGGAAAGTTCTCATGAAAGTGAAGTACAAGACAACTTACTAAAGGTGAGACTCAGAATTTGGGTAACAAGACAAAGACGCATTTAATGAACCTGGGGACAGGGAAGAGGAAGGAGCTCATCTGCTACAGTGGGATAGGAGATAGAAGGGTTCCCTGCAAAGGCACCCCGGGGCTCAGTTGCCTGAGCCACTGAACTAGGGACTCTCAAAAATGTGAAGAGGCCTTGGTACAAAGAATCAAACAGATCAAATACTCTGGGACCCCTCAGCCCCGGCATTTCTCCAGCCCAAGAGGGTGGATCAAAGGAGCGGATCACATAGGGACTTAGCCTTGGAGCCTCTGCCCCACCTGTTCCTTGGATTGGGAACTCATACCCAAGGGAATTCATGATAGATACAGTCACTCACCTTGTTCACCAGAAGCTATCAGATGCAAAGAGAGGTTGCCCATGCAGAACCACAGGCCCAGGGGAAGGCATCCCCATATCCCTACACCCTTCCTAGGGCCTAATAAACAGAGTTTGGGAGTAAGACTACCTGGGCTGAAATCCTGGCTCTGCCACTCCATAGCTGCATGGCCTTGGGCAAGTCATATAACCTCTCTCAGCCTCATCTGTAAAATGGGCACAATATTAGTAGGATCTATCAAAGAGTGTCGTGAAATGAGGTGATGCATGTAAGGCCCAGCATAGTGCCAGGTACGAAATAAATATTTCACAAAAATCAGCCACGATTAAGATTTCCAGCTCTCTGCTGTATGAACCATCATCTGAGAATGGGTTACAGCAGCAGGAAGTCCTGCCCAGGGCAGATCTACCACCATCAGGGTTACCATTTCCTTAAAGTAGCTCTCTTCC
>NW_011484005.1:8330-9049 GCF_000754665.1 Bison bison bison | reverse complement strand
AATACCTAGCCATGGCCACTCCCACTGTGGCTCTCTGATCCTGTGGCTGCTGACCCACCAGCACACACCCCCGACCTCTGTCTCCCATCCTCCCTCCCCCTTCAGGACATCCCGTTGTCTGGGCCCCAAGGTGCTTCAGCTTCAAGAGGATTTCCTTCACTTCCTCTCTTCCCCCTCCCCGCCCACTCCTGAGGATTCACTCTCTTTCAAGGGGTGTGGTGGCAAAAAAGAGCTCTGCTTTCTGTGCAGGCATGCCCTCAGCGTGCTCTCTGCATTCAAGCCCTCCCTGATTCTGCTTGGCAAGGGGGCTGCGGAGGAAGCCCCCCTAGCCACACTTTGGGTACCTGTAGAATTAGCAGACAGGCTTCCAGTCTCAGAGACTTAAGTGAGACCAGTTGTGGAACTACTTCAGTCCAGGAGTTGGCTCAAATGCATATTCCAGCTATAATCTCCATAGAGATACAGAGTGTCTGGGCTTGGGGTTCATCCCTGGAATCTGCATGTTTAAAAAGCGTTCCTTGAGCCACACCTTAAGAAACGTGGTGCTCCATCTTGTGGAATGAGGGCAGGGGATGGGGAGGAAGATCGCTGGACTCCGATTCCTATAACCAGCCCCAGCCTCCATCCTGACTCTCTTACCCAGGAAAGCATGTGTAAATGTCTTCTGAATCCTGACTTCTCATTCAGGCAGCAGCTCCTAGGTTTTGTTTTTGTTTTTT
>NW_011484005.1:4765-6362 GCF_000754665.1 Bison bison bison | reverse complement strand
CTGGAACAGGCTCTTTCATGCAAATACTGCTCCCTCTGCCCAAATGTCCTTCCCCTCCCTCCACTGCTCCTCCTGGCCAAATCCTCCATCCCTCAAAATTCAGCTCAAATGTCCTTCATCTGAAAAGCCCACCTAACTTCTGGATACCAGATCACTTACCATCAGTGCCCGGGTGATGCTGCTCCCTTCGACCACAGCACAGCTGTACCATGAGTATTTATGTGCGCCCCATTAGTCCTGCGAGATGGAGAGGTCCCCAAAGGCTACCAATACAAAGGTATTGGGTTCTCATTTGCATTCTCAGTTGAATACAATAAACTCTTGGCTTCCCTATTTTTAGGTCCATCATGAAAAGAATAGTTGCTACCTCCCAGAGTTAGAAGGATTAACTGAGATAATGTAGATAATGATAAAGAAGATGGCGATGATATGAAGGAAGAATAGTTAGCATCCTCTTGGTGCTTTCTATTAATACCTACCAGACACTGTCTTAAACTCTTTATATGGATGAGAGTCATGTTAGGTATGCATGTGTTTATGTATAAAGATATAGATGTCATTTAGATGACATATTTATAACATGTATCAAGCACACTGCCTGACACCTAGAAGGAACTCTAGTTTTTCCTTTCTTCCCCCATTTTCCCTATCCTTCACCCTTAGCCCTTGCTACCCATCACTCTACAGGGCTGGGTCAGGAGGGAGGTAAATGCAGGGGTCTCTGAGTTATGGTCCCTGGTAACAGACTGGTTAGCAGAAAAGAGGGAAGCCCTTGGGATTCCTTTGGACTTAGTATCTAAGCTCAGTCTCTCCATTCAGGTTGTCATTTCTTTAAGAGCAGGGGCTATGCTGGACCCCTGTTTCAGGCCACCATAAGCACTGGCTCAGTGGTGGGCACGCGGCAGGCTCTAAATAAGCTCTTAGTCTGGACTCAGCCTCAGAGGTCCTAGATTTCATCAGTTGCTGAGCCAGGTCTTGGAGTCGTGATTTCCAGATTCTCGGGAGCACAGAGAGCAAAGCCAGCGCCACCCGCTATCAGCCCTCTTGGCAGCGCCCTGCTGGGGACTGGCCACCTGCATCCCAGACACAGCTCTGCCACCAACTGGCCAGGTGACCCTGCGCCAATCTCCCTGCTTGCCTGGGTCTCGGGGTCCTCACCTGTAAAATGCTGCCCCTCTGGCTGTCTGAGGAGGCACAGTCTGCCAGCTGTGAAAGCTCTTTGCCAGAAGTTAAGGTGTTGTTAATTTCAAGTGCTGGGCTTCAGTCAGTAGGAAACATTCAGGAAGCGTGGGTGGAGGGAGAGAGCAAGGGCTCGTGTATCCAGGACATATGGGGGCCTAGATTTGTTGTCCTTCTGCTTAGCAGCGTTAGTGATTCAAGCTGGTGCTGCCTGTGGAACACTCTGTCCTTTGGGACCTTCGGGGACAGGAGAGGTTGCAGAGCTGCGAGGCTGAAGCCAGCGCACAAGACGGTGAAAAATAGTGATAGCAATGAGGAGCCACGCACGCAGGTTCATCCGCATGCATTCACACTCCTGACGCCCCCAGCGCTGCCGCGCAACAGCAGCTGGAGCTAATTACAGACAGACAGACAGCTC
>NW_011484005.1:3563-4665 GCF_000754665.1 Bison bison bison | reverse complement strand
GACAGCTCCTTTTCCATCCGGCTCTTTTTTTCCAAACTGTCATCCCTCCCCGCACCGCCCCCACCAGCCCGCCCCTGGAGATTGCCTGAGCTCTCAGTAGGGGTGCTGCTGGCGCCACAGTTAAGTGCCCAGAAAGAACGTGGAAGGGGTACAGGGCAATAGAAAGCCACCATGTGGCTTGTGTGGATGAGAAGACAGGAGGAGGGGCGGGGGTGGGGGAGCAGGCTGGGAGGCAGATGCAGCTTTGTGTTAACAGACCTGCTCTCCTAGCAGGAGAGAACCCAGCAACTCTGCCCCTCCCTTCTCCTTCATCTGAATCCACCCAGGGGTCCCCTCTTAACCCTTCTCCCTCTTGAATCCCCAACTTCTTCTTCAAACTTGGTATCTGGCACAAAGCTCAGTAAACGTTGAATGAATGGATGGATGGATGAATACACGAAGGCTCTTCAAACCTATGACTCGCATGTCCTGTTCCCACTTCACAGACCATAATACCTCCGCAAGCCCTTTCCTCTGCTTTTCTTTCTATGTACTCCCTTTGGGCAGTTTCAACTCTCACCTACATGCTCCTAACTTCCATATCTCTTTCCAGCCAAGACCCTGCCAGCTGCCTGAATGTTGCTCATGCTCCTCAGATCCAACGGGCTCCATATTACATTCTTTGGCAATGACGTCCCCAAGGGTTTTCTAGCACTGAGTCCTGGTCTGTCCAGGGAGTAGGAGAGGGAAGGGCTTGCTGTGTGTCCACTAGCAGGATAGAGGCAATGAATATATCAGCACAGTCATGGGGCAAACTCCTATTCCCAGAGCCTCTCTTCACCCTCTTAATCATCACCCCCTCCACACACACCCATAAGGAAAGTCAAGCTGGGAACCTGGGTGGCTAACTGCCTCAATCTGAGCTTCTAACATGGGGATCAGGCAAGTTGTTTCAGCAAGGGGAAGTCCTGGGAAGGGAACCAGTATGTGCTAAGGAGTTATTTCTTCTCCAACACTCTCTGTCCAGACCTCACTCTCATTGCCTTGCAACCTGGTACCACCCACCCCACGCCTGCCATTCCTCACACAGTACACACATACACACATATATATTCCTTCCTTC
>NW_011484005.1:3273-3463 GCF_000754665.1 Bison bison bison | reverse complement strand
CAGATTAAGGTGAGAGTGTTGTGGGAACCCAGAGAAAAAGTCCCTAACCCAGACAGGGGATTCAGAGATTTCTACCAAGATGCAATATCTGAGCTGCATGTTGAAGGTGGTATAGGAATTCACCCCATGGACAAGGTACAGGCAAGCAACCCAGGAAGAGGGCATAGAATGTGTAAGATCATGCCACGTC
>NW_011484005.1:391-1095 GCF_000754665.1 Bison bison bison | reverse complement strand
TGGATGCTGTGGGTGTTCAGGGGAGAGGCATCTCACCCAGACAGGGAGGGGGGATCAGGGAAGGCTCTTCTGTAGAGGTGTCTTCTGATCTCTGTGTTGTAGACAAGAAGGCATCAGGGGGGAGAGGGAGGGGCGGGAGGGGGGGGAGATGTGTGCAGATGCTCAGAGATAAGAGACTGTGGCCTCAGAGAAGTGTAAATGATTCCCTATGATTCTAGAAGGAGGATAGAAGGAGCGTGGGGAGACAGGACCGAAGAGTTGGGACTTCATCTTGAAGAACAGTAGTCGTCAGCCTTGACTGCCAACTGAAATCACCTGGGGAACTCTTAAAAAACACGGATGAATAGCTCCCACTCCCAGGGACTCAGATTTAATAAGCCCATTGGGGAGGCGTTGGAATGTTTAAAAGCTCCCCAGGTTTATACTAATGTGCAAGCAGAATTGTGAACCAGGGCTTTAGGGTGGGAGGTCTAAATCTGAGCACTCATAAGAATCACCCAGAGGGCTTGTCGGACCCAAATGGGGGGTGGTGTACCCTGAGTTTCTCATTCAGTAGGTCTCTAAGAAGTACCTACTTTAACAGGTTTTCAGAGATGCTGTGGCTGCTGTCCCCATGACTACACTTTGAGAGCTTCTGGTCTCAGGTATTGTAAAGTGAGTTACACTTCAGTGGAAGAAAGAAAAGAAAATGTTAGTCACCCAGT
>NW_011484005.1:0-291 GCF_000754665.1 Bison bison bison | reverse complement strand
GTGGGGGGTGGGGAGGCAGGTAACAGACGGACTGGAGAAAGCAGAGATGAGGATTAGTCAGGGCACTATTGCAATAAAGCAACCATGGTCCAGACAGGAATAGTGACAGCAGACATGGAGAAGGAAAAGGTCTTCACATTACTCAGTTACCCATTCTCCAGATGTTTACTGAGCACATAAGATGTGCTAGGCACAGTGCTAGGGGCTGAGATTTGGGGTTGCACACGGCCCCACCCCTGACCTCAAGCTGCTCCCAGCAAGGAGACAAATAAGTAAACAGACCATGACCAC
>NW_011484004.1:23733-24343 GCF_000754665.1 Bison bison bison | reverse complement strand
CGGGTGTACATGTGTTCCCCAATCTGAACCCCCCTCCCACCTCCCTCCCCATCCCATTTCTCAGGGTCATCTCATTACACCAGCCCTGAGCACCCTGTCTCATGTATCGAACCTGGATTAGCGATCTGTTTCACACAGATAATATACATGTTTCAATGCTATTCTCTCAAATCATCTCACCCTCACCTTCCACAGAGTCCAAGAGTCTGTTCTTTACATCTGTGTCTCTTCTGCTGTCTCACATATAGGGTCATCATTACCATCTTTCTAAATTCAATATATACATGCATTAATATCCTATATTGGTGTTTTTCTTTCTGAATTACTTCCTTCTGTATAATAGGCTCCAGTTTAATCCACCTCATTAGAACTGATTCAAATGTATTCTTTTTAATGGCTTAATAATATTCCATTGTGTATATGTACCACACTTTCTTACCCATTTGTCTGCCGATGGACATCCAGGATGCATCCATGTCCTGGCTACTGTAAACAGTGCTGTGATGAACATCAGGGTACACATGTCTCTTTCAATTCTGGTTTCCTTGGTGTGTATGCCCAGTACTGAGATTGCTGGGTCATATGGCAGGTCTATTTCCAGGTTTTAAAG
>NW_011484004.1:21303-21798 GCF_000754665.1 Bison bison bison | reverse complement strand
GGCAGAAGGGGATGACAGAGGATGAGATGGCTGGATGGCATCACTGACTTAATGGACGTGAGTTTGAATGAACTCCGGGAGTTGGTGATGGACAGGGAGGCGTGGCATGCTGCAATTCATGGGGTTGCAGAGTCGGACATGACTGAGCGACTGAACTGTACTCAACTGAACTGATAATGAGCGATATTGAGCATCTTTTCATGTCTTTGTTAGCCATCTGTATGTCTTCTTTGGAGAAATGTCTGTTTAGTTCTTTGGCCCGTTTTTTGATGGGTCATTTATTTTTCTAGAATTGAGCTGCATGAGCTGCTTGTATATTTTTTAGATTAAGTCTTTGTCAGTTGCCTCGTTTGCTGTTATTTTCTTCCTTTCTGAAGGCTCCCTTTCTTTTCACTGTACTTAGAGTTTCCTTCATTGTGCAAAAGCTTTTAAGTTTAATTAGGTCCCATTTGTTTATTTTTGCTTTTATTTCCATTACTCTGGGAGGTGGGTCAT
>NW_011484004.1:20395-20583 GCF_000754665.1 Bison bison bison | reverse complement strand
GATTTCTTTAATAAGTGTTTTATAGTTTTCTATATATGGGTCTTTTGTTTCTTTATGTAGATTTATTCCTATTTTATTCTTTTCATTGCAATGGTGAATGGAATTGTTTCCTTAATTTCTCTTTCTGTTTTCTCATTATTAGTGTATAGGAATGCAAGGGATTTCTGCATGTTAATTTTCTATCCTGC
>NW_011484004.1:15665-20295 GCF_000754665.1 Bison bison bison | reverse complement strand
TACTTCTTCTTTTCCAATCTGGATTCCTTTTATTTCTTTTTCTTCTCTGATTGCTGCAGCTAAAGCTTCCAAAACTATGTTAAAGTAGTAGTGGTGAGAGTGGGTACCCTTGTCTTTTTCATGACTTTAGGGGAAATGCTTTCAGTTTTTCACCATTGAAGATAATGTTTGCTGTGTGTTTGTCATATATGGCTTTTATTATGTTGAGGTATGTTCCTTCTATGCCTTTTTTCTGGAGGGCTTTTATCATAAACGGATGTTGAGTTTTATCAAAGGCTTTCTTTGCATCTATTGAGATAATCATATGATTTTTATCTTTCAATTTGTTTTTGTGATGTATCATATTGATTGATTTGCAAATGACAGTGAAAACACGATGACCCAAAACCTATGGGATTCAGTAAAATCAGTGCTAAGTGGAAGATTCATAGCAGTACAAGCTTACCTCAAGAAACAAGAGAAAAATCAAATAAATAACCTAACTCTACATCTGAAACAACTAGACAAAGAAGAAATGAATAACCCCAGAGTTAGTAGAAGGAAAGAAATCATAAAAATTAGGGCAGAAATACATGAAAAAGAAACAAAGGAGACAATAGCAAAATCAACAAAGCTAAAAGCTGGTTCTTTGAGAAGATAAATAAAATAGACAAACCATTAGCTGGACTCATCAAGAAACAAAGGGAGTAGAATCAAATCAACAAAATTAGAAATGAAAATGTAGAAATCACAACAGAACACAGAAATACAAAGGATCATAAGAAACTACTATCAGAAACTATATGCCAATAAAATGGACAACTTGGAGGAAATGGACAAATTCTTAGAAAAGTATAACCTTCCAAAACTGAACCACCAAGAAATAGAAAATCTTAAGAGACCCATAACAAGCATGGAAATTGAAACTGTAATCAGAAATCTTTCAACAAACCAAAGCCCAGGACCAGATGGCTTCACAGCTGAATTCTACCAAAAATTTAGAGAAGAGCTAACACCTATCCTACTCAAACTCTTCCAGAAATTTGCAAAGGATGGTAAACTTCCAAACTCATTCTATGAGGCCACCATCACCCTAATCCCCAAACCAGACAAAGATGCCACCAAAAAAGAAAACTACAGCCCAATATCACTGATGAACATAGATGCAAATACCCTTAACAAAATTGTAGCAAATGGAATCCAACAACATATTTAAAAGATCATACATCATGACCAATATCATTGTCTTTTAAGGAGTTGTCTCATTGATGCTAAGAGAATGTACCTCTTTGTGGTTGAGTAGGTATTTCTACTGATATGGGATATTTGGTAGATGTGTCATGGAGACACAAAATGCAGAGTTAGGGTGAGAGAAGATGACAAAGGGCAGAGAAAATTTTTATATTTAAACTTTTCTTGTCTTGCTGTAAAATATAAATTTTATTTTATAAATCAAATCGTTAATATAGTACAGTAATGTTATATAGTGAAAGCATATCTATATATATAGATAGATATTATTATCTATAACATTTACTATTTACGTCAGTTGTTCTCAAACTTTGCCATGTGTCAGAATCACCTGGAGGATTTATTTTTTATGTTTATTTTTTGGTCACACTGTATGGCATATGGGATCTTACTTCCCCAACCAGGGATTAAATCCATGCTTCCTGCACTGGAGACACGGAGTCTTAATTACTGGACCACCAGAAAAGTCCCTTGGAGGACTTTTTAAAAACAGTTGGTTGGTCTCTACCCTTAGAGTTTCTGATTCAACTGATTTAGCATGGGATCCAATATTTGGATCAATAGCTAATGATACTAGATCAGGGACCAAACTTTGAATACTATTGTTTTAGATCAAAGTCTTCTTTTTAATAAATATTTATTTATTTATTATTTGTATCAGATCTTGGAGTTGCACTCAGGATCTTTCATTGTAGTGCATTGATTCTCTAGTTGTGGCACACAGGGTCTGTTGCATGTGGAATCTCAGTTCCCCAACTGGGGATGGAACCTGTCTCCTCCGCACTGCAAGGTAGATTCTTAACCACTGGACTACCAGCGAAGTCCCAAGATCAGAGTCTTTCAAGCCAGCTTAATTGCCACTGAAAGTTGTGTGTCCTATTAATCTTTGAGATTTATTTTTTTATCTATAAAATAATAATATGTACAATATAAGGACTTAGTATAACATGCACCAGTCTGTGTAAAAAGCTTGAAGAACCTCAGGGCAGATCTCCCTAAGATGTGTCACTTTGGCTCATGAATTATTTTGAGCTAAAGGCATTTGAGATTCTGCAGTCTCGAGAGACATTTTTGCTCCTCTTTTTACTACCTAGAATAATTTAAATAGGGGTTCTTTCCAGAATGAGAGTTATTATCAGAGATAATATTTTTCTGAGAGACTCATTTGTATGGCAGGGCAAACATCTAATTACCAAACATATGCTCTTCTTTCTGCTCTCCTGTGAATTGCCCTCCTTTCCTTTGAAGCCCCAGGGTCCCTTTCCTACTCCTCAGCTCAGGGGGGCATATAAACCTCTCTTTACTTTTCTGTCTTTGAACTCCTCAGGTATGTGGGCTTTCCATATGTAAGAAATTAAATTTGTTTTTCTCCTGATAATCTATCTCATGTTGATTCAATTATTAGAATAGCTGAAAGCACCTTTTGAGGGTAGAGGAAAATTCTTTTTGCCAACAAGTTATATCCTGGCATCTAAGAATACATGGTTATTACCATCATTATATATTTTTAAATCATTATCATTTGATTTCCTAAGCATTCAGATTCACCAAACATAGATAACTAAGTTCATCAAGTATAGCTTACTAGGGTTCCTTTGGGACTCTATTTAATAAATGGAAAGAATGATTCTTTTGATATAAAAATATTTGTAATTCTGTGCCACTGAAGGTGCTTGAAGTGGTTTCCCAGTTAAAGTCAAATTTTGGCTACCCTTCTTTCCTCCATTAAGTTTAATAAACTACCAGTTTGTTTGGTAGCACCCTTCTTTATCTTCAGAAGGTAACTGGTTTAAACTGTCATTGATTTGAGTTACTAGGGTATGCATTAATGAGGTGTTACTGTGTGTAATATGTTTAAGAGTGGGTGTCTTTGTTTAGGAAATAGAGATTTTATGGAGGTCAAATACCTTTATTGATTGTTTGACAAAAGTCTCTTCAAATGCAAATGATTCCGGTCTGGAGGTAAATAATCTCCAAGACATTTGAGCAATACATAAAAAGAAAGCCAACTCTTTTAAACCCCAAATGTCATCTGGGTGGTAAAAAGAATTTTGTTGAATGTATTCAGGGAGGAAAGTAATTTTTTTTTCCTGAGCTCTCTTTGCTACTGTGCCACTCTATATTCTCGGGCTTGCCTCCTGGCAGATTGTTTCATTATCCAGCAGTATCATTCATCTTTTTTATTAGCACCTTAAAAAAATAAACAAACAATGATTTTGTTATGTTTGACACAAGTAGTGCATTTTAATTTTGTAGGCTTGTATTATTGACTTGAAAAAAAAATCTTCAACAATTCAGACTGAAATACCGCACTCAATTCTTAACAATATGAAAACACTATTCAATGTGTAGAAATATAATGGCATCTGTTATGCATATTAAATGAAGCAAGCTATTTTTGCATCTTCCACATGGAGCTTTAGATTAACTAGGAAATTTAGTATTAATTACCACTGAAAAAACTTGTCATTCAATTTTACACTCTCCATGAAACTGAGTCAACACTTCATGAAATATTCTCAGAATCATTTGATGAAGACCATACAAAAAAATGCATACGTATTAGTTAAATGATAAGGTAAATTTCAAATTTAGTAAATAAAAATTAAAGATATTTGTTGCCATCACACAGTATTTTTTCCAGCTTCTAAAGTCTGCTGCTGCTAAGTCGCTTCAGTCGTGTCTGGCTCTTAGTGACCCCATGGACTGCAGCCTACCAGGGTCCTCTGTCCATGGGATTTTCCAGGCAAGAGTACTGCAGTGGGGTGCTATTGCCTTCTCCATCCGAAGTCTAGGTTTTCTTAATATGTGTATTAGGCATGAGTAAGTATAACTAAACATAGCAAAAACTAACACTGTTGCAGGAAGGGGGACCCCTTCCAGGGCCCAAAACTGGGCTCTTGTCTAACACTTGGAAATGAATTGTCTGAGGAGACACATGTGCTGACACAGCAAGATTTTATTGGGAAAGGGCACCTGGGTGGAGAGCAGGAGCGTAAGGGAACCCAGGAGAACTGCTCTGCCACATGGCTCGCAGTCTAGGGTTTTATGGTGATGGGATTAGTTTCCAGGTTGTCTTTAGCCAATCATCCTGAGTCCTTCCTAGTGGCACACACCTTGTTCAGCCAAAATGGTTGCCAGAGAGAAGGATTCTGGGAGGTTGTCAGACATGTGGTGTCTCCTTTTGACCTTTCCCGAACTCTTCCGGTTGGTGGAGGCTTATTAATTCCGTGTTCCTTACCAGAACCTCCTGTTATAAAATGACTCGTGCAAATAGTTACTACGGTGCCTGGCCAGGGTGGGCGGTTTCAATCAATGTGCTTCCCCTAACAACATTAGTTAGATGGCAATATTTGGTTTTATTCAGCATTTTTATATCTTTTATGTTAGAGATGTATTT
>NW_011484004.1:13523-15565 GCF_000754665.1 Bison bison bison | reverse complement strand
CCTAAATCTGTGCACATATGAGAACTTTCATATTTTTTTTAAATTAGTGATTTTTTTTGAGGCTACATACTAAATCTATTAAATCTCAGGCTCAAGAACCCATATTTTTGTTGTTGTTGTTCATTAGTGGTTCTATTACTATTAGCAGGTCACCGGGTATTTGGAAAATTTTATCATAATGTGTGTTTTTATTCTAAAGCCTTTATGTACAGTGTTAGTCCCTCAGTCAGATCCAACTCTTTTGTGGCCCCATGGACTGTAGCCTGCCAGGCTCCTCTGACCATGGGATTTCCCAGGCAAGAATACTGGAATGGGTAGCCATTCCCTTTCCAGGGGATCTTCCTAACCTAGGGATAGAACCTAGTTCTCCTGCATTGCAGGCAGATTATTTACTGTCTGAGCCACTCAGGAAGCCCTAAACTCTTTATATATGATCTTAAATGTGAATTTCATCTTCTGAAAAAAACAGAAAAGCAGAAATATCAGAGATACCCTCCTTATTGTTTCCCAAAAATTGTCAGTAAAGAAAAAAAAATCAACAGAGCTAAAATAAATGACCAAAATCAAATATACTGTACATTCTTATACATATATCTTTCATAGTTCACCATTAGCTGACATGTTATCAAAATTTGACTCCCAAAGAACACTTATTTAGAAGCCAAGTTCCTGCAGTGGAGGTAGAAACAGATCTTGGCCTCCTCTTCAGCTTTTGATCAAGCCACACTTTAAGAAAAGCACCACACATAACCCAAACACTGAATGAGATTAAGAATACATTCACCAAGTAGCCTGATTATCAGCCCTCAATATATGTCAGCATTTCACTGACAGCAAAAGTACCTCCCTCATTCAGCTCTAGGGCTCCTCCCCAAAAGGGAGCAAGTCAACCTAAACTTTTGAAATTACCTCAGGATTCAGATACAAATCTAAGAGACAAAACTTTTTCCCATGGCCTTGGTCTCTGAGGATTATAATTCATTACAAGTGTACAGAAAAAGCTACTGTAACTCAAAGGCAAAGAAAGGAAGTTCAGGATAACGCATATGATGTGGTACTACAAATTTGTAGTAAATACATTGTTTCATAAATGGTTTTAGAAAAATTGGCTTGCTATTTGAAGAAAAATAAAGCTATTTATACTATATCCAAACATAAGCACAAGTATTAAAGCTCTAAATTGAGAGATGAAAAGAGGAAGACCATCTTTTAATCTCAGAGTAGGGAAAGAGCTCTCAAGCAGTTGCAAAAGAATACACTATTAAACAGCAAACAAAAAGATATGATTATATAAAAAATGTGAATAGAAATTATGTATAGACTTCAACTTCCTTAGTTGAGCAAAGCAGCCTGATTTGGTCATTTTTGCTTTTAGCTAAACTGTTTTTACTTGTACCCCTAATCAAGCTTGGATTGCCTGGAAGATAGCTCAACTCCTCTGCATAAAAATTGAAGTTGAATGCTGGAGTCAGAGGTGAAGGAGCTAGTGATTAGATGGAAGGAGGAAATGAGCATGAAAAGAGGGAGAAAGAAAAAGAGAATTTTAAGAAAAAGTACATATTATTCATTTTCAGATTTTCTTTCACTTGTTGCTGATATGTAATGGTCTCCTACCTACCCTTCTCCTGTCCCCTGTTACCCTTAAACCTTCTGTTCTATAATACTACTACTACATACAATCCCTGGTGGCTCAGACGGTAAAGAATCTGGTGGCAATGCAGGAGACCCGGGTTCAATCCCTGAGTCGGGAAGATCCCCTGGAGAAGGAAATGGCAACCTACTCCAGTATTCTTGCCTGGGTAATCCCATGGACAGAAGAGCCTGGTGGGTTATACTCCATGGGGTTGCAAAGAGTTGGACACGACTGAGTGACTAATGCACACACACGGACACACACACACATATACAATGACTATGGTTAAATACAAAAAATCAAGAAGAGAAGACTATGTTTCACAGTTGGGTTTATGCAAAGTGGAAAAAAGAAAACAGCCACAAGAATCCATTTAAGTAGAATTTAAATATTCAACAAAAACAAAAAA
>NW_011484004.1:11975-13423 GCF_000754665.1 Bison bison bison | reverse complement strand
GATGCTGGAGTGGGTTGCCATTTCCTCCTCCAGGGGATCTTCCAGACCCAGGGATTGAACTGTGTCTCCTGGATTGCCAGGCAGATTCTTTGACACTGAGCCACCTGGGAAGCCCCAAGCAAACATAGATGCATCACAAAAGGACAGGGTCATCCTCAGATAACAAATTCATGTGTATGACACAAATTAGGCCAATAGGATCCTTTCTTCCTAGATTTGAATATTCAGAGTGAAGTAACACAAAAGCCAAAAGTGGCTAGTGTTCATTCATCTAAACAATAATCTCTTGTTGAGGCTGCTCCTTATATACTACTCCTCAAATCTCCAAAGTTGCTTCAGTTCTTTTACTTTTGAAGTTTATGTTGCAATCAAAAACCTTAATTAATGTACCTGTAAAACCTGCTTGGTACACCTACCCCAAATTAGTGAGGTGGGAACTACATGCTTTTTATTACCAATATTCTATTTAAATTATAACTTCTCTGTTCCCATTATTTTGATGTCTCTGCCATCTAGATGTGTATCTTTTTTATTTTTCCTTATCTGTGACTTAAAAAAACTTCTAATCATTATTTAATGTTCACAAAAGGTATTGGTACCTACTCACAGTTTTCTTCTATATCCCTATTCCTGCTGTCATGCATGGTGAATTCTATGTATGTGCAGTAAGTAACTACATTTTTTTTTTCATGCTACTTCAACCACTCACTCCCTCATCGTGAATCTTGCCATCACTAATAACTCTTCCATTTGTGGAATAGCAAATTCAAATAACCTATTTTATATGACTTCTTTTAATTCTCATTCTCTCTCTTCTCCCAGCTACATCGGCTCTATGATCTCATTGAATATGCCAGTCCCTTAGTACTTCATTTTCTCAGTTTATTAAGCTCTCATTAATTTCCTTTTCCACCCAATACATTCCTCCAAGACTTACCGTTTCATTTTCTTACTATCACCTTTAATTCTCTTGGCCCCTTGTCCTGCTTTTGCACCTGTCCTTCAAAATCTCCAGCCCTGGATTAATTGAAAGCTCTGCCATATTCATTGTTACAGCCAAATAGTTGAAAATTGAAAGGAATTTTTATGGATTAGTACCATAATGAGTTGATGAAATTTAATCTCTCCTTTTTCCTTGTTTTTGATCACTGTACTTGCTTTTGAACTATTCCTAACCTTTTCTTTAGCCTCTCACTCTATCACCTTATTTTTAGCCTATAAGCATGCTTGTCCATTCCATTACAAAGAGACCCTCTGCATATCTATCTTTCATTTGTGTGTCTTGTATTTAGTTACTAAGTCGTGTTGGTTTCTTTTGCAACCCCATAATTTTGGTTCTGAGGGCGACTCTGAAGCAAAATGATTGTGTATGTATATTAACCCTAAGAAAGGTTGTAAATCACAATATGATTTATAGGTTCAAGTGTATAACTTTTGAAGCCTTGTCT
>NW_011484004.1:8222-9901 GCF_000754665.1 Bison bison bison | reverse complement strand
AGTGTGTTCAACTTCCCAGGTGTTGCTAGTGGTAAAGAATCCACCTGCCAGTGCAGGAGACACAAGAGTTGTGGGTTTGATCCCTGGGTTGGAAGGATCCCCTGGAGTAGGAAACAGCAACCCACTCCAGTATTCTTGCCTGGGAAATCCCATGGACAGTGGTCTACAGTCCATGGGGTTGCAAAGAGTCAGACACAACTGATAACACACACACATCTACATCTATATCTAGTGTGTTCAGGAGACTTCCATAGTCTGAGAGGGAAGAGTACAAAAAGATGAGGCTTGAAAAATAATGTACTTGAACCTATAAAGCATATTGTGATTTATAACCTTGCTTAGGGTTAATATACATACACAGTCATTTTGCTTCAGGGTTACCTCCAGAACCAAAACCAGACTGGACAAAATAACATAAATGGTTATTAAACTAATCTAAATCTCTAGGTTTACTTCTGAGATGTATAAATATTTATTAGACTTTCCCAAAACATCATCTGGTTAATGACATAATGATAGCATGTCTATTAATAGAATCAATTTCATAATATATGGAGGAGATTGATAAATGAACATCTCACCTACATCTTTCTATTTACTTAGACTATTGATTTTAGACTCTACCTGATCCTGTGTCTTTCAAAAAACCACACTTTTAGTTCATTCAATCAGCATGGGTTTTGTTGATTTCCTTCTTCTTTTTAACCAACAGGTGTTTATTTCTCTCTACCCTGCTGAGGTACGATCACTATGGAAGAGCTGCTGGACACTGTGCTCCTACAGGCTTCATATTTTCTTCCTCTGTCTTGGATTTCATCCAAAGCCAATTTTGTTTAATCTGCCTGCTGCTGCTCTAGAAGTGACATCTGTTCAAATTTATACTCTTTATCATGGCTGACATGTTGTTTGTGTGTCTGTTTACCTCAAGCCTAGTTCCAACTGCCTCTTGCCGATAATTTCTCATTTCTTCCTTCAGTCTATCATGGGTTGGTAGGCATTGTGTTTATTTATGCAACCTGATTCATATCACTTATTTTCTGGCCCTTGTACTATGTGCAGTTATGTCTTGAAGGGAGTTGGAACTTACATGACAGGAAAAATATAGATTAGTGAATTGAGTAGGAATGAAAATAATTTTCCTGCTTGCTCACCTTCAGGTACCACAAAAATATGCTCCAGTAATTAGGCAACTTGACCTCCATGAAACCCAGCAAACATTTATCAAGGAATTTACCATGTACTGTCTTTGCAATGTATATGAAGAGAAATATATGGCAAAGAATACTCAATTCCAGTTCTCTTTTTTTGAAGAGGTCCTGGCACAGGTTGAGAATGAGCAGAATAAAAATGTATCCCCATGGTAAATAAGAAATTGTGATTTTGCCACCAAATTTACTACAACTGGATCTAAGCCAATTAATTTAAGAGAATCCTTTAAAACTGAATCAAAAAATAAAGGTGAGAAAAGAGCAGACATCAGCATTCCCTGCATATCACAGTAGTGAATAGAGACTAAAATAATAAAAGAAGCAGTAGTAGGAAGGTGAATAATTGAAATTCTCCAAGGTGAATTAATTTTGAATACTGATTTTAAGAATATCAAAGAATACATTATGGATTAGTGTCAGGAGCCGCGTTAGGCATTACTGACAAAATGGAGGCATGGCCCCAACCCTCTC
>NW_011484004.1:3968-4923 GCF_000754665.1 Bison bison bison | reverse complement strand
AAGAAGTGTACCATCTAGGACAATGATCTCTCTAGTGTTCTATCTCTGGGTAATGGACTCCAGGTGGGACTTGTGTTTTTTGTTTTCTTTTGGTGGGGGGGCTGTTTATTTCTTTTTTTCTTTTAAAAAGCATAGTTACTACACACATGTCAACCTCAAAAATGTCCTGTTCTTCTCTTTAATAAAACTATTATAGACTTTCATTCAAATATTTAAAACATGCTTGAAGCTACTTTTTTTTACATCTAGTTAAGCAACGATTTAATAGAAAACCAGTCCTAATAGTAAGCAAATAAAGTGTTATAGTACCAGTAACTTTCTGAATCACACTGATGAGGGTTTTAATAAATTGAGAAATTGTTGTGACAATATATTTCACATCAAATTTTTGATGTAGGTATCACTTTAAACATTAATATTAGTCTGAGTTGTTTGATTATATTAATTACTCACAAACTCTACCTCACAAATAAATGTGAATATTAGATTAATTTAGATTTATCTCAGTTCTAGAGCACTTTATTTTCCCATGGTATTAGATTAGGTTTTGGTTCCCCTGAGCCGATGTGGTGATGAGTGGTCTATGTATATGTGGCTTCAGTTATTTCTTGTGAAGATAAGATTTGCATAGGGTACTTATAACCTGATTTCTTTGGTACAGACTATCCTGCAGCTTAAACTACCTTTTGATGTAAAAATGCAATCTCTTTAATTTCCTTCAAGAGCAATAATTGTAGATATACTTATGTCATTTTGCTTGTTGAAACATTACTTCTTTCCTCACTTGAAATAATGAGGTACTTTTTGCACACTGCCAACCATAAAATTCAAAGGCAAAATAACGCCATTACTCTCAAAAGACTGGCAAAAGAGATTGAACAAACTGGAAGTGTTATCTTTTTGAAGATTTTCCTGCTACTGTAGGATAATGTATGCTCCTGGAGTCACTGTATAT
>NW_011484004.1:0-191 GCF_000754665.1 Bison bison bison | reverse complement strand
GTAGCTTCTTGAGAATTGCTTTTTTACTTAGTAATATGCATTTGATTTTTCCAAAGCTTATTTCTTTTTATCACTGTAAGATATTCCAATGTATGGATGAATACAGTGTGTTTATCCATTCACCTATTAAAGGACATCTGGGTTGTTAACAGTTTTTGTCAATTGCGAATAAAGCTGGTATAAATATTTGC
>NW_011484003.1:13369-15193 GCF_000754665.1 Bison bison bison | reverse complement strand
CACACATAAGACTATAGGTATGAGCACTAATAGAAACTTCCTTGGGGCCCAGGTAATCTCTGCTGAGTTTAAGAAACAAAACAATAGAAACGGAGTTGGAGGTCTGCACATCCTTTCCTCAAATGGTAACTGGTGTCATGAGTTTGGTGTTTCATTCCCATGTACTTTGCCTACATTGTTGGGAAATGAAAGAGGTTGTTAAATATACACTTATATCCCAAAGTACATAGCATTTTTGGCATGTTTTAAAACTTTATATAAATGGCATCACTGGATCTATGTTCTTCTGTCATTAGTTTTGTCTTACACTTTTCTCCACTACCTCCAGGAAATCATTATCCTCAGAGGGGTGTGTGGCTCAAGCTCCAAGGAGTTCTAGTCTCCTCTCCAGAGGAGCCCTTGGGTCCTAGTCACTTTACCGTCAACACTTTGGAGCCAGTGAATTAAGGTCGGTCTTAGATGGAGGTGAGCCTCTTCTTCTGTTGTCTTAGCCAAAGTGGAGGGCTGGGCTCACTTGCACCATGTGACCTCCTAGACCATTACGCTGGGAGCCGCACTTTGAAAACCACTACTCTAGAGCAAGAGACAGAGAATGAGATGGTTGGGTGGCATCACTGACTCGATGGACATAAGTTTGAGCAAGCTCTGGGAGTTGGTGATGGACAAGGAGGCCTGGCGTGGTGCAGTTCACGGGGTTGCAAAGAGTCAGACCAGACTGAGAGACTGAACTGACTGACTGGCTCTAGAGCAGGCATCCCCAACCTCCGGGATCTAGTGCCTCATGATCTGAGGTGGAGCTGATGTAATAACAATAGAAATAAAGTGCACAATGAATGTAATGCACCTGAATCATCCCCAAACCATCCGCCTCCTCCCTGGTCCGTGGAAAAATTGTCTTCCTTGAAACTTATCTCTGGTGCCAAAAACGTGGGGGACCACAGCTCTAGAGCATCTTTTGTCCCTTGATATTTTAGCCTTCTTTCAACAAAATAATCTGATGCAAGTTTACCAAAAGGTGAACAGGTAGCATTCCTAGAAGGTAGAATGCTACAAAAACTGCTCTGCTAAGTATAAAATGAAGACAAGACGTTATTGACACCCCAGTGATGAATCACTTGTCTCCAAATTTCTTTTCATTTAACCATCAGTGCTAAGATCCTTAAGGAAGCTGACAGTTACTGAAGGTAGCTTTACTGGAACCCTTAACCATGCACATGGATAGGTTAAAAGTGCATTGTGTACTAGTGAGTACAAGAGACTACATTTCTACAGCACAATGATGAAGGCACAAGTCAAGTAAGCTAATTTGAAAACTACTTCAATTGGTTTCTCAGGAAGGCTTTCTAAACCACTCTTAGTTTGCAGTAAGGATTCTGATATTTTACAGCTGTCGGTGTATACCTACGACAAAAGTACTTCACGAGAACCAAACTATGGATGTTCAAGGATGCAGTAAATTATGTATCTGGCAGAAAAGTGGAGACCATTAAAATTCTAAGAAGAAAGCACTGGTTTTAAAACCTGCTAGGTACCTAATAAGGTACCTAGAAACTTTTTTTTTTAAAAGAAGGTATAAGCAGTGCAGCGTATGTTTAAGCTATTCTCTAATGATCTTTAATGCCCTTGGCTCACTTCAGCTTGCATTCCACAAAGTCGTGTTTATTTTAGGGTTCTTCCTCTTCTTCTGGTTAATCATTTTCTTCCTCTTGCTTTGCTTCTTCTCTCTTGATTCTTCGCCTGTGTCATCGTCATCATTCTGTGCGTCTTGTCCTGTTGAGTAAAATACTGATCTTGTACACTCATGAAAGAGAACTGCATCTGATC
>NW_011484003.1:10561-11055 GCF_000754665.1 Bison bison bison | reverse complement strand
TTAAGAGTAGTGTGATTTTGTGCCAAATGGCCTGGAGGTCAATGCTCAGACATTCCCAAAAATGTCTAGAAGGGCCCTTAGACATCCTGGAATCCAGCGGTTTTCTAAACTTTGGTGCACATAGGAAGCACCTAGAGGGCTTGTGGGACCACAGATTGCTGGGCCCCATCCCAGTGGTGAGGATTCTGGATCTGGGGAGACCTGAGAATTTGCATTGCCAAGGACTTCTCATGTGAGGTTCATGCTGCTGGTCTGGCCACTGCACTTGGAGAACCACGGGTCTAATCCAACGTCTTCATTTCATAGATGGATCAGCTGAGGCAGCACTCCAGCTGGGTTCCAGAATTGGCGTTAATGCTTACCAGGTGTTATGACTGTGCGATCTGATTTAGCTGTTCTGGGCCTGCGTTTTCTCATCTACAAAATTAGGTAAGAGCCTCGGTCATTCCTACCCCGGGTTCAGTTTGCAGGTGGCTGCTATTGGGTAGTTACTC
>NW_011484003.1:8260-10461 GCF_000754665.1 Bison bison bison | reverse complement strand
TCCCTCTGGTTCCTGGGTTGGGTTTAGGCCCTGCCTTTCCTGTGTGGAGCACTGAGAGAAGAAGATGCTATCAGGTGGAGGGTAGGACATAAAGCTTTGTTCTTTTTGCTGTGGTTTTCTCATTTTGCAGTTGCCTCTTATGTTTGCTTACATTTCTAAGAATATTGGTTTTCTTTTCTGATGTAGAAAGTTTCCCAATGTTTTCCTTTTCTGTTTCCTTCATATTCTTTGAATTTAAAAATTCTTTACCATCTGGTAAGCTTTTCAAAGCTATAGAACAACAACAATGAAGTCGCTCACTCGTGTCTGACTCTGCGACCCTGTGGACTGTAGCCTACCAGGCTCCTCATTCATGGGATTTTCCAGGAGAATACTGGAGTGGGTTGCCATTTCCTTCTCCAGATATTTCCTTCCTATTTTCCTGGTGATTTTTACCATGTATACCCTTATCCCTCTGAAGTTACGAAGTTTGGATATTGATAGGCTTTTTCTTTCCCATTTTTCCCAAACACCCAGTTCTGTTTGTTGAGTATTCCCCTTTCCTCTCCCTTGTTGTTTTTCTGTGTAGTCTCTAATATTTCTGGTAATATAGAATAGGTGGCAGTGAGGTGGTGTTGGTTTTTTTTTTTTTTCAATTTGGGGAAGACGAGACCCAGAGCAGGTAACTGGTTTGCCACAGGTGGTACTTTTTAATTGGGAAGCCATGACTGAAACCAAGATCCCTGACTTCTCTTGTGAATTTGAGATAGGTCTGCTGCTTTTCTATACAACTTGAGGGCTGGGGATTGACTCTCTCTTCATTTTTTGGTCCTGTGGGAATATAGCCTATACAGTTCAGTCTTCTAGTATTACAGAAGATGTTAATGACTTTATTGTTTTAATTATTTATTTATTTGGTTGTATCGGGTCTTAGTTGTGGTATATGGGATTTAGTTCCGACTAGGGATGGAACCAGGCCCCCTGCATTAGCAGCATGGAGTCTTAGCCATTGGAGCACTAGGGAAGTCCCCTAATGACCTTATTTTTAATGTGACATCTCCTGAATTTTAAGTTTCTATTTCGGCCAAACACAGTATGCTTTGAGGCCACATGGAACCATTGGTGGTTAACTTTTGACCTTTTTAAAAAAAGTATTTTAGTACTGGTATGTGATTTGTAGTTTGATTTCTTTTCCAGTTATCCCAAACAAGGATTATTTAGCTAATATCAGAAGAGAAGCACTTCCTCACTCCTTTTCTTTCTCTTTCTTCTCCTCCAAACAATCTAGCAGAGCATCTTGTGTTAGTGTTCCTGGAAGAGATCAGCTGAGTTAGATTATCTGAATTAGTTTATCAGATTATCTGAATTAGTTTATCATATTAATATAATTTCTGATGTGTGTGTCTGTGTGACCTTAATCCCTCATTCATATCTGACTCTTTGTGATCTCCAGGAATGTAGCCCACCAGGCTCCTCTGTCCATGGGGTTTTCCAGAATACTGGAGTGGTTTGCTATTTACTGCTCCAGGGTATCTTCCCGACCCAGGGATCCAACTCAGGTCTCTTCTGTCTCCTCCATTGGAAGGTGGATTATTTACCAGTGCGTCACATGGGAAACCCAGCATTTCTCATAGTTCCCTGGTATTGACTTGAATTGTAGTCTAGGATTAAACCAATATATGGCAGGTTACTCTTCACTATAGTTACTGTAGTGATGAAAATCCATGGCCCATAACTGATTTAGTGAGATAATGAAGATACAAGTGTGCTGGATTTTTAAAGAAAACCAACAGTAATTGCATACTAGTGCCTCTTCCTTTCATTCACCTTTTCCTTAACCCAGAGATAGCCCTGGCTGAGCTTTCAGTATACATCCCATAGCAGTTTAACAAAAATCTTGAATCCTCTGACTTCCTGCCTGAATTTCTGTTAACTAATAAATGTGCTATTAATATTTAGACAGTGGTTCATTGATGTATTATTTAATTAGGAAATGCTTAATGGATGTTTGAGGGACAACTAATATTATAATATGGAGAATAAAAACATCAAGCACTGAAGGGGTGGTATGGCTTTTTGTGAAGGCAATGGCACCCCACTCCAGTAGTCTTGCCTGGAAAATCCCATGGATGGAGGAGCCTGGAGGGCTACAGTCCATGGGGTTGCTGAGGGTCGGACACGACTGAGCGACTTCACTTTCACTTTTCACTTTCATGCATTGG